>NC_056729.1:54529486-54546986 GCF_019279795.1 Protopterus annectens
AAGTATAGCCTACACCCTTTAAAGCTGGGAATTGCTGGTTGAATGCTTATTGTGTCTGTTATTCTGAAAGTGACTTAGTTCTGGTTTGAGCAATTGGGCTCCAAAGCAGTTACTTTACATTGGGAGGGTTGTGGTCTAGACTCTTGTGGCAGGTGTTTTTGGCCTACACCTTGCTAACCTGGGAATTGCAGATGAAGACTTGTTGTGCCTGTTATTCTAAGTGTCTTTATTCTGGTGTAAACATTTGGGTTGCAAACCAGTTACTTTACATTAAGAGGATTTATGGTATAAACTTGTGTGGCAGAAGAGAATAGTCTACACCCTTCTAGCTGGAAGTTGCTGGTTGAAAGCTTGTGTGTCTGTTATTATGAAAGTGTCTTAGTTCTGGTTTGAGTAATTGGGATCCAAAGCAGTTACTTTACATTGGGAGGGTTGTGGTCTAGACTCTTGTGGTGGCAGGAGATTTTGGCCTGCACATTGTTAAGCTGGGAATTGCAGGTGAAGACTTGTTGTGCCTGTTATTCCAAGTGTCTTTATTCTGGTGTAAACACTTGGGTTGCAAACCAGTTACTTTACATTAAGAGGATTTATGGTTGTAAACTTGTGTGGCAGAAGAGGATAGTCTACACCCTTCTATCTGGAAATTGCTGGTTGAAGGCTTAGTGTGTCTGTTATTATGAAGTGTTTTAGTTCTGGCTTAAGGACTTGTGTTCCAAAACCAGTTGTTTTACATTAAGAAAGTTTGTGGTCTAGACTTTTGTGGTGGGAGGGTGTGGTCTACACCCTTCTATGGTGGGAATCGATGGTGAATTGCTGCACTATTTAAGCTTCTTTATGCTGTTCTGACTGTGATTTTATGCACTTTGACTTTCTAGAACTTCTGCATTTCATAGCATAAATTGTTGCATTATTTAAACTGGCTTCTAATGTTGTGACTGTGATTTTATGTACTTTGAATTTCTACTACTTCTGCATTTTATAGCATAGGCTAGATTCAGACTCACTGAATTGGTATCACATGACCACTAAAACTAGCTATTCAACAAGATTCTGATATATCCGAGGCATCTGTTGCTTCCAACTAACTATAAGCACCTGTTTTTGCTCTACTATTTTACTCTTAATTTGTATTTGCATTCAGCTGTCTGTTTGAATTGTCTGAACTATTTCTTGTCAGATTTTACTTTACACTGTACTAGTTCAGTTATAGCATTGGCCAGTTTCAAGTTTGCTATTTCTGGGTCTCTTCTGTAACTTCTGAGCATCAACTTCAAGCCACTTTTGTTTATAAAGGCCCTTCTGCACCCTTGTGTGAGGAGAGTGTTATTTGGGTCCCATCTAATTGAGGGTGATTGGACTAGAACTCAGATAGAGCATTTTTATTAGCTAGTTTGAGTTAAAAAGGGTATTTTCTTCTTTTATTTAAGCCCTACATTTGCACTTGTTTGTGTGTAGTTCATAGATAAGTACTAGATCAACTGCTCTTGTGGGTCATTTTAAGCTTAGCCCATTTCCCTTAAAGGTGAGAATCAAACCCTGTTCCTCTTTGCTGTGAGGTAAACACCTTAGCCGTTATGCTAGTGCTCCATCGTGCACTGCCATGTAGATGTGGTTACCATTGGTGGTTATAGATGCAAACATTTCATTTGTTAAACTTTCCCTTAGCACTTTGCTTGTGGTCCTCCAAAGGTTTCTAGCACCCCTGCTCTACTGTCAGGTGAAACACTAAGCCTAGCCTTAGAGGTGTTAACACACCTCTCACCCAATAGCCACTCCTAAGTGTGACCTCTTTTCCTGATCATATTAATTTACCTATTACTATGGACGGACAATGTCCCGCAGTTTCTCTAGCCAGCTTTGTCGACATGGGCATCCTGTGGCAGTGAAACGACTGCCTCATGTTCACCGACAACTCTCTACTCCTAGTCCACACAAACACAACGTGTGAAAGATGGAACTGTATTAAGAACCTTGAATCCATGCTCTCTTACACACCAGTCAGTACATATGACAATGAGCAAGTTGCCAGCATGCACACCTAACCTCCTACTCCACCCAAACCCACATCACACATACCTACATATGCAGAGGTCCTCACCAGAAACATACCTAAACACCAGAGACCTCTCAAACACAAACACAAGCACACTACACATAATACTTCCTCTGCAGAACACATTATACATAATAGTTCATGTGCCAATGTCTCACAGGTCAATCCCTTAAGACCAAAGACAAAATCAAACATATTAGTCATAGGTGATTCCATCTTGAGATATACTGATATCTCTCTCACCAGGCTGGATAAGGAAAAGGTCACAGTCAGCTGTCTGTAAGGTGTCAGGATAAGCCATATCACAAATGCACTCAAGTCTCTCAATAACAGGTACTGTTATCACTCCAGCATAGTCCATGTTGGCATGAATGACGTGGGATGTATCTGTCTGGACTATATGAAGAGAAACATGACTGAGCTCTTGCACTATGTGTCTCAGGCAGGTATGTCCCTAGCCTTAAGCAGCATTTTACCTTCACCTAGGATGATGCTTCAATACAAATCAAAAATGATTGACATGAATAATTGGCTTAGCTTCTGGTGTCATTCTATCAACTGTCTGTCAGCGTCGAACATTTAGATTGTCGAACGCATAAATGTCGACTCCTAAATGTCGAATGCTGAAAACCGTGAACGGCCAGTTATGCAATTTTTTTTTCCCTGTGAAAAAATTTGCTTAGCCAAAAAAACAAAAAAAAAACAAACTTTAAAATCCTAACCAAGTGGGGGGCTTCATCCCCCCATAGCACACGACATGGGGGGCTGTGACCCCCACACACCCCTACCTAAATATACCAACTCCAAGATAACTCCACACTGGGGAAAAGGGCAAATCCACAATGACGGCCAAGCAAATTCTTTTCCCTGGGAAAAAATTTGCATAATTGTCCGTTCATGGTTTTCAGCATTTGACATTTAGGTGTCGACGTTCAGGCGTTCGACAATCTAAATGTTCGACGATGAGATAGGAACCCGTCTGTCAGGCTAGGATGACATGATCGACAGACCTTGATGCTTTGCCAGAGATAGTTTTCATCTGTCACCCCTGGGATTTCAGCTACAGGCTAAGGCTCTTATCACCCCCATAGGGCCTTTTTTAGGCAGTGTCACAAGGACAAAATTTTCAACGTAAAAACTCCATCTAAAAACAACCTCAAGGTTATGTTGCTAAACACTAGGGAGTTTTATCACAAAACCACACTCACTGGAAGCTGTCCTCACATTGGAAGATGCAGACATTTGTGCAGTCACAGAGACCTGTAGACAGCACCCCAGCCATACTGGGTTACACCTGCTCCCACATGCTCGGACTCAAACTAAAGGCGTGAAAACTAAAGGAGGTAGTGTATCAATATTCATTAAAGATAAATACACCTTCAGATTGGTTAAACAGTATGATTCCCTAGAGGCACTTCAGGTACAATTAACTGTTGGTAAGGCACCTATTCAAGTCATTGTCAGCTACAGGACCTCCTCCATGAATCAGGACACCCAGACATTTTTGGGTGACTTTAACTACCCATCCATTGACTGCGTAAATTTCTCATGCTCAGACTGACTTGTTCAAAGGTTCCTTGACTTCGTTAACTCCAATGCCCTGGATCAGCTGGTTGACACCCCCATAAGGGGTGCCAACATTCTTGAATTTGGTGCTTACCAATATGAGGGACCATTGCAGCAGCCCAACTGTGAAGTCCACCCTGGTGAGATCTGATCACAGATCTGTCTCATTCGAAGTAACTATCACACCTGACCCCCCCCCCAGGAGCAACTAAACTAAAAAACTTCTCCAAAGCAGATTATAACCTCTTATGGGATGATATATATAGCTTCACTGCACGTCCTTCTTCAGATGGAACTGGCAGCTATGCCAAGCTCTACACCAATGCTTTATACAAACTCCTGTATAACTGCATTGACTTGACTGTACCTGCCAGTATCAAAACAAGCTCCTCAAGGAAGAGCAAACCTGCCTAGTGAACAACTGCCATTAACAGGCTTAACAATAAGAGGAAGACATTGCTGTCTAAGAGTAAGAGGGAATGAGCCTTCCTAAACTGGAAACACTCCCTCCTCAGCTTAAACAAGCAAATAAGATTTCTTGTGAAGTCCTCCAAAGCAAACTACAAGTCCAAATTAACTTCCTCAAAAAAGGACAATCACAAGTCGTTCTATAGTTACATCTATAACCTAAAAGGAAAGGCCCAGATTTGTGCCAAACTAGTAGTTAATGATACCACATATACTGAGCCTGTGGACATAGCTAACCTGTTGGCCAACAGCTTCTATGAAAACTTCACTCCCCTGTCCCTGCCACACTTACCTCATGACATCCCTACCACCTGTCCCCTACCTTGTATCTCTAAAGAGCAGGTCATAAATGCCCTCTCTAAGGCCAAAAACACAGCATCTATGAAACCTGGTAACATCCCAGGCTGCATCCTACATAAGCTCCAACATGAATTAGCAACACCATTGGGTATTCTTTTCAAGGGTAATCTAATCACTGGCTTCATACTAGCTGAATGGAAAACAGCCACCATTATTCCCTTCCACAAAGGTGGTGCTTCCACTGACCGCAGGATCTATAGACCTATTAGTCTAATTAGCCTCATCTGCAAGGCCACGGAGTGAATCATCATGGACCTTATCAACATAGATTTAGGTAATCTCCAAATATTTGACCCTACTCAGTTTGGAATTGTCAAAGGGAGATCACACTGTTAAATCTGATGGACTTCTTTGACACAGTCACCAACACCCTAGACGAGGGGAAATCTGTGCATACAGTCTACCTGGACTTAGCCAAGGCATTTGACACTATCCCCCACTCAGATATCATTGACAAACTCACTCAACTAGGCATCAACCCTTATATCATTAGCTGGGTCACCAACTGGCTTACTGATAGAACTTATATAGTCAAAATAGGGGAATCCACCTCCAACAGCAGACCTGTACCAGTGGTGCTCCACAGGGATCAGTCCTGGGACCTCTACTGTTTAGAATCTATTTCTCAGAAGTACAAACGAAAACTAAAGTTCTATGGCTGACAATTTTTTCTGATGACTGCAAACTGGGAGTGGTCATAGAATCTCCAAATTATGTCAACATCCTACAAGAGGGTCTTACACAAACACATGATCGGTGCCAAAGTCATGGCCTTAAATTCAATGCAAAAAATATATTATCATTCCTTTCAGTAAAAGTGATGTTCCTGCTAGCTACCACATCAATAACAACACCTTAAGTACACACTCAGTGGTGAGAGACCTGGGCACACAGGTTGACAGCAACCTTACCTTTGACCACCATCCCTCCACAGTGGTAAGAAGGGCATTTTGTATTGCTCATCTCATAAGTAAGGGCATTGCCTCCAGAAAAAAAAGAAGTTATAACCTCTCTGTACTCTTCCCTCATCAGGCCAATAATTGAGTACAATGCCCCTTTTGGTATGTAGCTTTCCAAGCACCTGCAGAAATTTAGAAACCACAAGGGTTCCTCACAGGGAAAATTCAAGGTCTTCAGTGTCTGTGCTATAAGAATCATCTGAAATCACTGTCACGTTATTCTGTTTCTTACAGACTACTCAGAGATGATCTCTGCCTTGCATACAAGGCAATTTCTGACCCTGCTTTATTGCAAATGCTGCATATCCATAAGTCAAATGGTACATGGGTTACTTGCTCTAAAGACCTTAACATGGTATGTGACATTAATATAACCTGCTGGAGGGACAGATTTGTTTCCCAGAGGTTGCCATGCCTTTGGAACAGGCTCCATTTCATGTCAAATAGAGCAATTCATTGGCCCTCTTCAAATTCAATGTGGACAATTGGATGAGTGACCATAAATTCACCCTGGGGGTTCCACCTGTATCCCTCTTGGACAGCTGCAATAGGTGCTGATCATAGAAGTAAGGGTAAGAACTTGGCTAGGCTTGCAAGGACCTTAAGGCTGTTAGCCTAGTAGCTTCATATGATCCTATTATGTTGTGGTGATGATTTTGAAGCCTTTCAGCCAAATAATTGATTCATTTGTCCTTTTGTAATTTCTAATCCAGTGTTGCTAAATTACACATTTCAGTAGTGTAGGGCTCTATTCATCAAAACTGGCTTAGCATTGCCAGGTTAGACTGATGTTACTGAGGCATGAAGACGAGGCAAAAAAATCAAGATATCTAACAACATATAACAGCAATTAACCCAGGCCTGGGAATTCTGTTATCAGAAATAGTGGTCTGTCTGGCAGCCATTGGACCAGAGAATCTCCCTATTAAAAAGTTATTCTCCTTAAATTGCTATACCCCATGACTACCATTATGGGGCACATTAAGGCCACTTTTAGGTCCCAAAGTTAGACTATCATTAATGGCAATGACAAGAAGTACATTTAGAGGAAGGCTGCAGTTCCGTGACATCATGTTATACCAACTGGCGTAAAATGTGAATCTTTTCTCTCTATGTAGCCACAGGTTACTGTATCCTAGAAAAATAGGTAGACTGAATGAATAACTGAGTCAAGGTAGTGCTCAATGGATTAGGACACAAAGAAAGCACTCAACATTTGGGACATGAAACTTAAGGATGTAATTCTCCTTCCTTTGTTGAGATCTACTAGTGCTGGCAAGAAAGTGTATAAACAGGATGTGGAGAGAATGAATGGAAACCTCTGACTCTTCAGTATTAACTACCTTATTTAGAATGCTCAGTACTTGGCTTAGACTGTCTGAATATGTGGAAAAATGTATGTGTAAGAAAAAAAAAGGGCTTGAAATACAATCCATAGTGATGTCTATCTCATTTGTGTATTATGGACTGTCCATTTGTTTTTATGAGAATAGCTATACTGTGGTTTGTAAATGGAAGCCTGTTTTTATGTAGATAAATGTGACATTTTTTTCTTTTCCATGCTACAAGTTTACACTTCTTATTTTTTCCCATCCTATCATTTTTATGAATTAATCCATCTTTACAAGTTAAGCAGAAATAGCAGTAGATGAAGATTTAAATTTTAAGTATAGTATAAATAATTAGAATTAGGCTGTCCACAGTACAAAGGGATGAGAAGTTACATTTTTAACAAATAAACAAGGAATACCAGCTTCTTAGATTCACATCTTAAGAACAATATGGACAATTACAATAAGACTGTCGAATAATATGGACAATTAGAATAAGACTGTCGAACAATATGGACAATTAGAATAAGTCTGTCGAACAATTTGGACAATTAGAATAAGACTGTCGAACAATATGGACAATTAGAATAAGACTGTCGAACAATATGGACAATTAGAATAAGACTGTCGAACAATATGGACAATTAGAATAAGACTGTCAAACAATATGGACAATTAGAATAAGTCTGTCTAACAATATGGACAATTACAATAAGACTGTCGAACAATATGGACAATTAGAATAAGACTGTCGAACAATATGGACAATTAGAATAAGACTGTCGAACAATATGGACAATTACAATAAGACTGTCGAACAATATGGACAATTAGAATAAGACTGTCGAACAATATGGACAATTACAATAAGACTGTCGAACAATATGGACAATTAGAATAAGACTGTCCACAGTATAAAGGAATGAAAGGAAAAGCAAGGATGAGAGTGCCAAGACAGTACAGAGAAAGCATGCAGAGAGCCAAAGAACAGCAGACAAAAAGAGATACGAGTAAAAATGCATAAAGGGATAAAAAGGGAAGGAAGGGCATTTGTGCCTAAAAAGGGCTATAAGAGGTAACTGTATAAACAGGACACTGCGCAGTTTTGTTAAAAGCATGGGAGACACATTGTGCAACACATATGATAGGGACCCCATTAAGGTACCGTGACATGTACACCTTCATGGTCACATTGCGGTAACCTTTTCATATTCAGAAATTACCCTAACACAGTGATGCAGTGTTCTCTAGCATGAAGATGTGCAGAATCATGTAGAGCAGGCTCCATTGCCATGCTGAATGCTAATGAGAGAGTCCTAGTGGAAGGCATATACTAATTAGCCAAGTGCTATCACCTCCAGAACTGCCTCCATGAAGGCATCTACAAGCTGAGTGATTCAAGAATTTGCTCAGCTGTGAAGATCAGTAGGCCTGGCTGCACCATCTTGCCATATTCAACTACTGAACACAAATGTATTACAGGAATCGGGGGGCAAGGGAAACCAGTAGACACCTGGGATTACACTACACTTATGTGCCGTAATGGCACAGACAGCAGTATGAGGATCAGGGAAAAGATGGGACACCAGAGATTACTCTACACTTATGTGAGTATGGGGATCAGGGGAACACAGGGCATGAGGAGTTACTCTATACTTATATGCCATAATTGAATGGACAGCAGTACTGGGATCAGGGGATACACGGAACACCAGCGATTACTCTACACATATGTGCCATAATGGCATGTACAGCAGTATGGGGATCAGGGCAAAGATGGGACATCAGGAATTTTATTTATTTGTTTATTTATTTGCCATTTGTTAACCAGGTTAGTCTGGCTGGGCAGGTGCCCTTTTTCAGCTGAGACCCAAAAAGAAAATCTCCCGATACAAAGATTACAATTAGTTACAAATGAGAAATACAGATATAAGCTAGAAACATACAAGGAGATTATTATTCATCGTATCCATTCTTAAAAAAGACACAATGATAATCTTAAAATACATGTATTGCAATAGTTGTATGGTAATATATAGGTGAAAAGGTAAGGAAGGACTAGTACGTAGGCAAGTCTTACATATAGCATGGAGTCTAGTCACAGAAAAGTGGGGAAGGGACAAGATAAGTGGATTGTAAGATATAGGTGAGAGTTGTCTGATACGTGAATGTAAGATATAAGTGGGAGTTGTCTGATAAAATAAATAGGGTTAAGAAAGAGGTGCATTGTTACTAAAATATGAGTAAAACATACAAACTGGAGTGTCTAAGATGTAGGAAATGGAGACAGTGGCTTGGAGGGAGGAAAAAGGTGAGGGAGGAATTGCTTCAGGTAGGGTCTTTATAGGGGCACCAGGGATTACTCTACACTTGCACCATTACTCTACACTTATTTGCCATAATGGCATGGACAGCAGTATGAGGATCAGGGGAAACACGGGACACCAGGGATTACTCTGTACTTATGCCCAGGGATTATTCTATACTTTCCTTCCCATAATGGCATGGACAGCAGTATTGGGATCAGGGGATACACAGGACATCAAGGATTACTCTACACATAGGTGCCATAATGGCATGGACAGCAGTATGTGGATGGGGTGGGGTGGGGTGGAGCACTAAACACCAGGGATTATTCTTAATTTAAGTGTCATAATTCAATTATTAGAGGAATAGATACATTTGCCAACAAGATAATGAACATTGAATAGTGTAATGCTTGCCATGAGCAAAATAGAAGATGTGAGGCATGCCTTGGAACACCTTAATGTAAGGAGATATGGATCTGTTTTTTTTCATGTCAGTACAAATTATGTCATCCACAAGGACTCTCTGACTGTTAGTAGGGAACTTACAGCCCTCTTAGATAATATAGCTTGTACTCCTGTTAGGACATATTTTCCAAAAATCACATATATGTTCATAAGTTCATAGGTAGATACTAGGCTATTGGCCGTAGGGCCTATACAAGCCTAGCCAAAAAGGTACCCTGGCTTTCGCCACCCAAGAAATTTATTTTCCTGTGCTCCTGTCAAGCAGAACTACAGAAGTGATCCCCGGGGTGAATTTCCTATTACCCATCCAATCATCAAGATTTTTCTTGAAGAGTGCTAATGAGGAGCTCTGTTTGACGTAGATAGGTAGTCTGTTCCAGAGTATGGGAAGTCTCTGGGACAGGACTCTATCCCTCCAGCATGTTCTGTTTATTGCGGTGACAAGGTTTTGGTCCCTAGTGCATGTAGCTCGGAGGGGTTGGAATTTCTTTAAATGGAGCATTCCAACAGCTCTGGGTTTGACATAGCTTTGTATGTTAGGCAGAGATTGCCTCTGAGTAGGCGATATGTGACGGAGTAAAGCTGGAGTTTTTTGAGACGGTCTGTGTAAGGCATCTGTTTGAGGCCGGTAATCCTCTTTCTGAGGTATTTTTGTGACCTTTCCAGTTGTTGTAGATGTCGTGTGAGGTACATACCAAAAGAGGCGTTGTGCTCTATAATGGGTCTAATAAGTGATGAGTAGAGGGGAACAATGACCTCTTTCTTCTGGATGAAAAACCTTTTGTGATGAGGTGTGCCATGTAGAAGGATTTCCTGACCACTGTGGTGATATGATTATCAAAGTAGAGACTATTGTCCACCTGTGTCCCAAGGTCTCTTATCACACTTTTGGTGTTAAGTAGACTACCGCCTATGTGGTAGTTCATGGGTACTGAGTTTTTACCAAAGGGGCTGACAATGCACTTTTTGGCATTGAGCTTGAGACCATGGCTTTGACACCAGGCATCTGTCTCAGTGAGGCCCTTTTGTAGGATGTCCACATCGTTAGGAGTTTCGATTATGGCTCCTAGTTTGCAGTCATCTGCAAATTTAGTTAGCCAAAGACCTTCTGTGTTAGCCTGTACTTCAGAGAAGTAGATACCAAACAGGAGAGGACCCAGGACTGAAAGGATAGTCAGGTCACCGTGAATGAAGAAATGTTTTGGGTAAATTCCTACATGGATAAAATGTCCCATTTTGTAAATGTGTAGAGCATCCAAACCTAGTTTTAGACACATATTTATCCAGACAGGATAGCTTGCATTTTTCAAGATCAGGGAAGTGAATTTTTGCAGCAGGTAATTTGCAATATTTGACAAATACTAGGCAGGATTATTGCCAGGTCAAAAATTTAACAGTTCACTGATAACAACATTTAATGCATCTCTGATGGTTGTTAATGCTAGAAGCATTAATCATAAAGTTTTTTATTGTAAAATTTGATACATTTATACAAGATTGATGTTATTGTTTGTGAAACATGGTTAAAGAACAATGACTGGAAAACAGTTCTGTCAGGGTATTAGTGTGTTTACTGTAACAGACAGTCTAACAAAAAATCAGGTGAAGGTGTTATGCTAGGGATTAAAGATAGTTATGAGATCTGTGATTATTACATGTTCAGTGAAAACATCAATACTATAGACTGCGAAATGAGACAATAAATACAACCCTGGAACATATAACAATTTTTGGAGTGTATAGACCACCAAAGTCAAGTACAGATGACCTAGAGGAATTCATACATTTCTTGCATGAAATACAGGAGGGAAGAATAATATTAGGTGGGGACTTAAATTTACCAGAAACAGACTGGAATAATATTGATTCAACAACATTAAAATTTGCTTACACCGTATGTTCAGGAGCAACAATTGCTTCGCATTGTAAAAAAACCTACCAGGGAAAGGAACATACTAGACATTGTTTGTGTCCCTAAAGAAATTACTGTTACTTCAAGTCAAGTTTTACTACTATTGATGTACAGTGATCATGGGGTCATAAAGGTTAATTGTTGCTAGATCATTCTGCCAAAATGAAATCTAAACCAATGCACAGAAAATTAATTACAGATTATATGGAAGCATAACAGTCACTGTGTAAAACTAACTGAAGTGAGGTGTTCAGTGGAAAAACTGCAGATGAAATGTGGAAAGTTTTGAAAGAGAAATTGTTTGACTGCAAAAAAATAAATAAAATTTAAAAAACATTTTTAACATCATGGGGATATATTTCCATAAGAACAAGATACCTCATTAAGGTGTGAGACAAAAATATAAGAAATGGAAGAGAGGCCGAACTATAACTTTGAAAACTGAAATAAACAATCTGAACAAATAATTTAAGCATATTGTGAGGTAAGATCAAGAAAGATTTGAAGAAAATTTATATAAAGATATTGAGCATACTAGGAAACCTTTTTATAGATACATAAGATATAGAAGGAGTAAAGACATATAACTTGATAAACTGTGTGTAGAATCTAAAATGTATTCTCAGACACAACAGATTTACAAAATCTTATGCAAAACAGTTTGAAGAATAAGTCATCCTAGTATGAGCCAGGTAAACTCAAATACTGGAATAAGATTATATTGAAAAAGAACTGCACAAACTGAATCCAAGCAAAGCACAGGGAGGAGACAGAATAAGTAATAATGACCTGAGAACACTTCAGCAAGAACTTACAGTACCACTATATCTATTATTTACTAGGTCATACAAATATGGGGAGATTCCTAAAGATTGGATGCATGCACTTATTAAACTTGTCTTTAAAGGAAAGGGGAGTAGAACAAACCTAGAGTCATATAGAGCCTTAAGTCTACTTTTATGTCGTGCAAAAATAATAGAGAAGGTAATATTGGATAAGGTATTGTCAGAACTGGACAGATTGGGATGTGAAGGAATATATTCATAGGTCCATGGGTGTTTACTAGGGTAATGATCATAAGGGCCATTTTAAGCCTAGCCATGCATCACAAATCTCTGACAAGTTCTGGTACCCCTGATAAACATAAGTAGGGGCTTGGTAGATGAAACATTTATAGGCTGCAGCATGCATATGTTGAAAATAGACCTATTACCACCTGTAACATGATGTTCTATAACAATACGATAGCAGCTATGAATGAAACATTATGCTGTGATATAATTTATATAGATTTAACTTCAACATTTTACATGGTCATACACAAAACATTGATCAATAAATTAGAACAACTAGCTATCAATGTGCCTCTTGATAAGATGAATAACTGCATGGCTTACAAATAGGACATTCAGCAGTTAGACGGGAAATTCTTGGCTACATTCAGGGTGTCCCACAGGGCTCTGTCTTAGGCCCATATTTGTTTAGATTGTATCTTTCAGACCTAACTTTTCCATCTGAGGTATTCTTCAGTCTACATGTAGATGACCTGAAATTGGGCAAAATGATTACATGTTACAGATAAGGCATGTCTGCAAAATAACTTGAGTAAATTGACCATTTGGGCACAGGAGAATAATATGCTGATAAATACATCAAAAACTAAGTGTATGAGATTTGGGAGACATAAATTGAAAGGTGAATATGTAATACAGCACACAGTGATTGAAACTGTAGATTCATTTAAGGACCTAGATATACCAGTAGATCCAGGTTTGAGTTTTTCTAATCATATCAACCATTTGGTTAATGATAGATATAGAACTATAGGTTGTATAACAAGATTTATAAAGTCTAGGAAATCAGAAATGATAAAGTCATTATTTGTTGGTTACATTAGACCCAAACTTGAGTATGGAATAACAATATGGAAACTTTATAAGAAAACAAGCATGTGTACACTGGAAAGAATACAGCAGAAATATACCCAGGGCATCTATGGATGTGAACATTTAAGTTATTAAGAAGGAATAAAATATCTGAACTTACACTGCTTTTATAGATATCTAAGAGGAGATCGTATTAAGGTATATAGGCCATCCAGAGACAACTACCTTTGGGAATGTTTGGGGTTATCAAAAAGTAGTAGAGAATCATCAGACAACTTGCACTCATAACCAGAAGGGATTATTCTTTAGGATACTACATTTATAAACCGGAAATTCATCCCTGGTTTGGCATCTATGTCTCTAATGCAAACAGGTAACCTGTAAATGGTTCATCTCGCAGACCCATGCTTACACTTATCAAGGGTATCAAAACTTGTCAGAGATTTGGGGTGCATGGCTAGGTTTACAAAGGCTCTTTTGCTCGTTAGCCTAGTAAACACCTCAGTTAAATGAAGACAATGGATCATTTTATAGGATGCTATATGAATAAATGTCTTAGGTAGATGAATAAAGGTGTAAATTGCTTAGGGACACATGCATGGTAAAAGAGCATGAAAGGAGTTGAAGAAAGTTAAAAAGAAGGTGATATTCAGAAATTTTCATCATAAATGGGTTCAACCTATATAGATTTTGGAGCCTTCCACAGGAAACCAGTATAAATGTTCACTTGAAGCTAGACAGCAAGGGAAGGAACAGGAAACTGTGGAAATTCTGATACAGTTAAAGTTGAGGAGTGATAGGCCAGTGAGTTCCCATATAACAGAGCAGCAGATGGCACAGTATGAAATTGAAGAGAAGATGCCACAGGAAGATGCTATAGAACTTTCTATAGAATGCCCACAGGAAATGGAAAACAAGGGATGTGCCCTCAGTTTGGAAGAAAATGCAGAACTCCAAAAGCCAACCTAGGAACAGGTTTTAACATGGGTCGAGATAGGTGTTCACTGCTATTGCCGAACTACAACCCTCGCCCTTATCTCAGTTCATGTTAAAACCCATTCCTAGGTTGGCTTTTGGAGTTTGACACTGCCGTGTTCGACTTTCCGTGTTCGAACAAAGTCCAGTCGACAGAGTTAGATTTGAAAATTTGATAGTAAACCGAAAATGTACGCGTGTGTGTGTGTGTGTGTGTGTGTGTGTGTGTGTGTGTGTGTGTGTGTGTGTGTGTGTGTGTGTGTGTGCAGGATTGTGATTCTTGGGCTGTCAATGTCTAAACCAGTATCAGTTAATTACTGCAACATGCCCCAACAGACACAATGACTCCCTTTGAAGATAGAATAGTTGATGATTCAGTCCATGGTTAGTAAATTAGGGAACATACTATTCACAGAGCTTGATCTTGATTCGTGCTCAAAGTGGAAAAATGGGTAAAGGAACAACAGAAAGAAAGAGATACGTTAAAATGGGAAGATCCTGAAAAGAATAAACCTTTCCCATTATTAACAAAACACATTCTGCAAACAACAGACACATGTGATCATTTAACAGAAGTAAAAAGAAAAGAGTAGAATTATGGTATTGTACTATAAAAAGTTACATCTGAACAAAAAGCAGTTTTACAACTGTATAAGCCATATATCATATAACAGCTATAAATGATATAAGACTGCTATTGCTGCAACTGTCTGATTGATTTGAAAAAATTTAATCTTTTTTGAAAAAAAAAATACTAGTTATTTGCATCTCACTATCAAATCATAGTGTAATCAGTTTAGCCCTTTCACTATCTGAAAAGCTTCTCCTAAGGTGCAATAGCCTATGTCCCTCAGGTTACTGCAACCTACACATCCGTTAGAAGCAGAAAGTTTTACTTGATATGGCATTAATCCAGATTCCTCCTAATGATGATTTAGAGTGTTTTATTAAGCATGGAGATGTCCAAGAGTAACTTATGTCCAATTTTAGAACTTTTCTACTAAACCGATGAAACTTCATGCTAAAGAAGTAGATAGTATTTGGCTGTTTTATAATGGAAAGCAAAGGTACATGTGATTCCAACAGCCATCTTCGTATGAATTCAGTAGCAGCAATTGTATACTATTGGCCACACAGACAATTTTATCTAGCTTATGTGTAGGCAGCAGAACGTCTTCAAGTACTCGGCATTTCCAACATTCTACCTTTACATCTACATCTGCATATTTCTAGACCAACAGTGTTTTCCAGGCCACAGATGGTCCAATGCTACCAGAGTCAGTTGAAGGGAATAAAGCATGCAAACTCACATTATGTATTTAGGATGTGACAGTGGACAAGGCGTAGGTAAAACTTTGTTAGACAGTGATTCTAGGGAGCCATTAATCCAGTAGACTTATGCATATGAAAGTGATGAGTATATTCCTATATAAATTCATGATACAGCATTTCTCAACCTACTACTTTTTCAAGCAGTAGATGTGTGGGTGAGATGGGGTGTTGTTATGGTGAAGCCATGGGATGAGAGGTGACCAGAATATATATATGATGGCAAAGATGTATTTAATCTAATGTATTAATGTTAAGATGTTATGAAGGGTTAGACAAAATGTTTACAACAATAGTCTGGAGACACTGACTTCATGTAGAGTAAGACAAGTGTTGACAGGAATATATATCATTTTATGGGTGGGGTGGTGTGAGCAGGATGCCAAACAAAATTCAGTGATATATTCATTCCAGATGACCTGTATCCCTCACTCATAATCAGAAGGGATTATTGTTTAGGATACTAAATTTATAAATATCTTAGGTAAATGAACACAAGGGATCATCTTATAGAACACTATATAAATAAATATCTTAAGTAGATGAATAAAGTTGTAGAGTGCATAGGGACACATGCATGATGAAAGAGTGTGATAGGAGTTGAAGAAAGTTGAAAAGAAGGTGATATTCAGGAAATGTGCATCATAAAAATGGGTTTAGTGACCTGGAATATGGTAGCTAAGCCAATGAGTTGCTTGGGGAATGAATAGAAGGCTTAGTAACAGGGATGTAATATGTGAGTGATCCTACTTGGGCTACAAAACAGGGGCTTACAGGAATCAAGTGGGAAGCAGATTGAGAGGGACTGTAAATCTGTAAAATTTTAGTGAAGGCTCAGGACAAGACATAGTATAACATGGAAGGAGGTCTGAGAGGAATACGATACAGTGAGGATTACCATTCCAAGCATCAGTAGAAGATCCCAAAGGGAAAGATGGAGTTGAGAGGGAGGAGGAGCTGTCACATATTCCTGAAAACTCTTAGGTCAAAGGTGAGTAGAGTAGCAGGAATAAAGGTAGGTTGAAAGACTCTGCTTTGTATGGGAAACATGGAACTATGAATGACATAGAGTGCAGGTTTACAAGCAGATAGGAAAAACATGGGTGATAGTTATCCAATAGCAGGAGGTGTGACTTAGAGTACTAGCATGGATGTGCTCATTCAATCAAAAAAAACAACACTGTTCATGATAGGGAGAGAGGAGATGCTGTACAAGAAACAGAGATGAAGATTAAAGAGCTTTTGATCTGTGTAGCTTTTAGATATGCCAAGGTAAGCCACAAGCCTGGGTCTATTACTACTTGTGACAGAGAATGTAGCAGCCGCTGTTAGAAAGGCCATAGTAGAGCTAAGAATAAATGAAAAAGGACGTGGTTTCAGTTATTTCTGGATGACTACATCTTGCTGCCAAGCACACAGAGGAGATACTAGGAGTGGTAATTTGAGAATGTAATAGCATTCCCCCAGATTTACTAATCATCTGTGCAAGACTAGTCTAGTCCTGCATGGAAGTGGATGCTTAGGAGTAGGACAGCAGTGCGCCATGCATAGTAATGAAAACATGCTGCCCAAGCTCCCAGGCTTACATGGAGCGTGTACGAGTGCAGGGGGCGTGTCTGAGAGCAGAGCTCTCAGAATAAGTATGCCCCTGCAATGCTGAACAGCAAAAAGTGGAAATAAATGAGCAATACTGCCATAGGTGTCCACATATCCCCACCAACAGTTCCCCGTGTGTACAACAGCAACAGGACATATAAAAATCAAAAGAAGAAACCCCTGTATTAGTGTCTAAAGCTCTGAGTATAGCTAACCATAGGTGCGCAGGTGTGCCCATTGCTGAGCCACAGTGAAAGCAGCCTAAAAGGCTGAAGAGGATAACAAGGATGA
>NC_056729.1:54551986-54619486 GCF_019279795.1 Protopterus annectens
GAAGCATCCAGTCGGATTGTCCCGGACAACAAATGTGAACTAAATACATGAAATAGCATTGGGGTATGCAGCAGCAAGCAGGGTTACACTTGTCTGGGTGGTCATAAGCAATGCCCACACCGGTTAAGCAATGTGGAGGCCAACTCAGTATAAGACACCATAACCGGAGGTCAGCAAGGCTGAGCATCATGCACACCAGTGCATACCCACCTACACTTCCTCTACAGTGCCTTAGGCACTCTGTAGCCAACAGTTCTCATCGTGCCCATTAACAAAATAATCTGCACTCCCAGATTCCAACCCCCGCACCCTGCACACTATAGTCTAAGTGAGTTACCACTAAGGCATGGCAGATACACATTCAGCTGCTATCACAAACATATCATCCAGCGCAGTCATTCAACAGTATAGGAAATGTATGTAAGTACGTAGATTAATACCAGCAAACATGTGCACGTTGCTCAATCACAGTATTCCGAGCAGTCTGTGTGTATCAATGAACAGTGCCTGTCCACACATACTGTGAGAACATTAGTCTTGCATAATACTGAAGAGAAGAATGAAAAATGGTGCATGCCGTGGGGGTGTGTGGGCGTGCTTCATGCACAGAATGTCACACCTGGGGCGTTGGTTCGGCAGAACCGGGAGATGAGGCTGGTCTGGTGTGTGAGCAAACCGCTGCTTCTCAGACCCCTGGCAGGATGCTATCAGTGGGAGAAATAGTGTAGACCAGCAAAATCTACTCGTGACACAACAACAGGTCCGTCCATGGCAGGACAAACCAAACTTTGTCGGTCACATAGATGTTTCCACCAGCATCAGAGGAGGATCAAGGGAAGGCTCGAATGTACGTGGACTAAACCAGATGAATAGCCTGCAGAAGCTTGGGTCTAGACATTATAATGAAGGAGTATCGACACGTGCAGAGAGGGAAATGTGTGGAGGTGTGGTATGGCTGGGCTAGCAACTGGAGAATGGATGGATGCTGGGTACATGGAGCTAGGGGGCCGGGGGAAGGAAACATGGGTATTACAATATGGTAGAAATATGCAAATGAAGCAGAATAGCAATAGTATAGTGGGTAGAGCATCCGACCAACGAGCAGCATTTCTGGTTCGGGTCCCACTGCAGCACAGTCTATTTTACATGGCAAAGCACATTATAGCCAATATTTTTGTTGCAAAGCCCAATAAATAGCTGATATATATGAACTGGAGTACCACAAGAAATACACATGTGACATATCAGTGTCAGATGGAATAAGGCACTAGTAAGCAGGTGTAAGCACAAATAGGCAATAGTAGGCATATATACACACTAGTAAGAGGGCATAAGGCCTTACAACTGCTTTAGAGTACCTTATTCACTCTGTATCCAATGGGCCTTTGTCAGCCTTGCAACAAAATAAACAGCCATGCAGGTCACGAACCGAAGACCCTATACACCATAGTCCCAGTAGTAATCCACCAAGCCATAACAGACGTACAGAAGAATGGGGTAGTAGTAAACGTGTCTTCACCATAGTAAAACCAAACTGAATCTGTGAAAGGCATCAGTATACAGTCATATGTGCCATAACTGACTACAGATCATACATATGTGAAATGGAGTACAGCAGTAAGTCTAGATGTGAGGTGTTAATGTAATAAAGTGTAGAAGTTCCCAGGACCCCATACAGTGTCTGTACACATGTGTTGAGGATATACGACACATATATAACAAGTGGTGAAGGGAAAATCAATGCCAAAAGGCAATTATCATGCAAATTTAATAATACGTACTGCTAAGCATAGCACAGCACTGGCTCCCAGACTACTTGCAGGATACTACCAGTGGGAGAAACAGTGTCACCCTGCTAAGTCTACTCTTAAACAAACGTACATCTGTCCCTGGCGGGACGACCCCAAATGTCTAACAAAAATAGTCCTTGGGGTAACATACCATGCCTAAAAAGTATGCACAGATGGTGAAGTATGTTTGTGGACTACATGTGTGGGAAGCCTAAAGATCATTGGGGTGAGACAGCATACGCGGAGGGTCCTGAAAAGTGGATAGTGGGCAATGTGTAGTGGTGTGGTTAGATTAGGCTGGAAACTGTAGGAAGGATGACTGATGTGGAGGGGGAATGAAGGGGAAGGAATGATGGGTACAACATTATGGACCGAGACATGCCATGGTTGGATGAACCCGTTCTAATGGGACCGGCCCGTGGATGTCAATGAGAAAGGAGGGGGGGACACAGGGAAGGTACTGGGACATACCATTTCCCATGGCAAACCACGTTATGGGTAATATATATGTTGCATAACTCACGGAATAACATATAAACATGAAATGGAGTATCATATATATAAAATAACATATATATATATATATATATATATATATATATATATATATATATATATATATATATATATATATATATATATATATATATATATATATATATATATATATATATATATATATATATATATATATATATATGTATATATATATATATATATATATATATATATATATATATATATATACAGGAGTACTGCAGGAAATGCACATGTGAAGTGTCGGTATCATAATGCATACAGCAGTAGTTAGGTTAAGCAGCAATAAGCTGTTGTAAGCATATGTCAGCACTAGTACGCGAGTTTACGTTTCCAGGCTCAGCAAATCTGATGCAAACTATCTGTAGGCATATGTAACTGGAGGTCTGTGTTTGCGGGACGGTGAGCACTGCATACACAAAGTAAGCAATGTCAAGGCTAACCTGCTGTAACTGGCTGTTACCTGCAGCTGGTGATGCATACCATCGCGCAAACATGCTCACGACTGCTTACAAGTGCCTTAATCACCCTGCAGCCCACTGCCCTTGTTCAACCTTGCAACATAATTGACAGCCACTGCACGGCCTGAACCCAGAACCCTGCATACCACAATCATAGTGAATTAACACTACACAATGTCGGATATACAGGTATCCCATGTATTCCCAGATATATCATGCAGCACAGTCAATCTGCATAAGGGGAATTGTTCTAATATCATAACACTCAACCCCTTATTGCAAACATTGTGGACACAGTGTGACAAAAGTGGGGTACATATCTGGACACATGAAATATTGTTCATATACATGTAAAACTTTCCTAGTTAAACAGTGATCTGTTGTAATACACATAATCTGAACAACATGATGTCTGCAACAGTAATGTATCGGCATTCCTGACTGACCACATGCCTGACATCATCCACGTCAGTTGGACAGATGAATGTGGGGCAGGACAATATTGTGAGCCACTCATGCATGGACATATGGACAGTCATAGATCCATAAATGTAGAGTGATACACAGGTACATATACATGTTTGCCTCACACATAAATCATATCACATCAATGGTATGTAGGTGGGTGGATATATATGTCCACATATATTTAGATATATAGATATACATATATCTATGTATATATATATATATATATATATATATATATATATATATATATATATAGATATATATATATATATATATATATATATATATATATATATATAGATATATATAGATAGATAGATATGTGAATTGCAGCACCAGATAGAAATTATAACCAGAACCCCCACCACAAAATAACTGACCTTATGCACAGTTGATAGGAGTGGGGGCTCAAATAAGGGGAACCTGGTGATGACTGCTATGTTCTCCCCCACCACAGCCTTAACAGATATGCTGTGCAATGCAATATCCAGCGCATGCAATTCTTGACCCCAGAACCCTCTGCAACACAGCTACAACTGTCTAACAGTAGGCCACTACAGCTGTAGAAAGTCAGGGCAATATCCGAAACATATCAACCAGTCTAGTCATGCAACTGTACAGAGAATGTATACCATCATCTAGATGTATCTGTGTGTAAATATATTACTATCTACACTGCTACAACATATCTGTATATGTATATTTATATCTATCTATATATATATATATATATATATATATATATATATATATATATATATATATATATATTTATAGCTTTCTAACACTATATACATATATATTACTATATATAGACATATATATACATGCTGATGACTACATCGACACATATATGTGTCTACACCTATATATATGTGTATGCAGAAATACAGCTATGTAGGTATATACGGATATAGTTACATATATGTCAGCAGATATATATATATATATCTATTGGTACATATGGCCATATATTTGTAGAGAGCAATGGCAGATTAACAAACACACATATGTCCGCATGCACCGTTACTGGGGTTGAGAGGCCCCACACACTATATGTCTTGTACAAGTAGGCACCCCCCCAGCCAAATACATCTGATCCGCAGTACACTACCAAGTGATGCAGATCCCATAACCAGGACCTGGCACGACATGGACACAGGAGGTTAAGAGTACAACATCCCACCTGTATGATGTCAGGCTGGTATTGTTGACATATCATACAGTACAGTTTGCCTCCCATAGGTAATGTAAACTGTGGTAGCCAGCAACATCCCCAGGATACAGGTACACAGACACAGATATGCAGATACATACATACATATGTACATATATATATATATATATATATATATATATATACATATATATATATATATATATATATAAATATATACATATATATATAGATATATATATAAATATATATATATATATATATATATATAGATATATATATATATATATATATATATATATATATACACATATGTATGGATATACATGTGACTACACATACACATGCAGATACATGTACAGTACGATACATATGTAGTCGGTGCACACAATATGGAACAGCCACTATGCCTACAGCTAACCCCTGAACAACTGGACACTGTATGGGCCACCCATGCAAATGATGACTGTTGCCTGCAACATATACCCACAGACAGTTCATTGGGAAAACTCCACACACAGGTTTGTAGTAATGGAATACCTTTTATTGTGTACCATGACAGTTCTACATGCCATGTCATATAGCTGTTAAGACAGTGACATCTATATAAACAGAGGAATGCAATCATAAAACAGTTATACTAAAGCAGTAGTCTGGAAAGGTTCACAACCATCACTGTCTGGGCTACAGGATACCAAACAATCAACAGTGTGTAATGCAGGTGTATAGTTCAGCAGCCACTATCTACACTCTGTACAACAGCAGTGGGAGGTAAATATGTCATGTGACCACATGGGTTATAACTGTGACATAACAAGGCATAACTGACACCATCACATGCACACTGACAAACAGAATAGTCCATCTGGCAGGTGGCAGTAGGCTTGCAGTAACCGAATATATGTACGTGATGTACATATAGGTGAAGTATACGGCACTTTACATCCAGATACCTTATGGCAGCTCACCTCTGATACCCCCACATATTTAACAGCCTAGGTAATTTATGATGCCCCCCCAGACTCAATAATACAGGGCCATATACCACTGTTACATACACTGGCCTCTGGAGTGCATAAGAGCACACATGTATTATGTAGGTGTTGCCCACACATATATGGCCCCAACCCCACCATATCTGTGGGGGATACAACAGACGTGGACTGATGGCAGCAATGGCAGTGTGATATACTCACAGCCTACTATGGAACACCCCCCCACCCACAGCATGTCATATGTACAAAGCTTGATATGTAGGTCATGTACTGATAGCACTCCACACACACACACACACACACACACACACACACACACACACACACACACACACACACACACACACACACTGCCAGTGGGATATGAGACACAGGACCTGTGTGGTGGACAGACAACACATGTTAGGCACACCTCTGGCCCACAATTGAGGGCTATGCAGACAGATTGCATTCCAAGGTAAAGTAGTATGTATACACACACCCTGTAACACCAGTACTATACAAAGCATAACATGGCTCTACTCACACTCTGTCTGCAGTTCCTGAACCTCGTACACATATGTAGCTGCCCTGAGTGTGCCAGTTCTCCTGTAGAAGTTATTGCTACCTGCTGTCTGTAACACTGATGCCACACACACGTAGGACTGTACACACATTCACAGAATGTCCAGGTTATGTCATTATATATAACCCCTACTGTGCATAATATGCGGGGTAGTGTGATATCTCACTGGCTTGTTAGCGGATATGATGACACTAATTATGGTGTACAGCACATATGAGCCACGTCATGTACGACATATGTACACAGGTTGGCAATGTTGTGGCTGGCAGCACATACACAGGGCCACTAATGACATGTAGCTGCGATAACCTCATACATTTACTGTTGTAACAGGGTTTGTGGCAACATATATCCTATGAGGGATAAGATGCCAGTAACTGTCATGGCTTTCAGCATCTACAGACTGCAATCCTCACACTGCTATCTGCAGTCCACAGATAGATGCTCCATAGGTAACACATGGAACGAATGGCACAACACACTGCCCTGTCTGCAGATGACCCTGCAGATGGGGATTCCACATAAACATGGATCTGACATTGCAGATATGGAGACATGTAGGAAAGACATATCCACACACACACGATGTTAAACCAGCAGTATGCCACATGCAGTATAGCAGCACTTGCAGTTTGTAGGTGGGTCAGGCACATCCCCCTCCTGTGTGTTGTCCTGTTTCCACAGTGTATGTTGTTGAGGTAAATTTCCAATCCATCGCAGATGCTGGTTGCCAACCAACAAATCTAGTTCCTGCTCACACTGAATGACAAGGGCCAACACCAACATGATGTTCCTAGATCTCGGAGTATGTTTCTATGCAGTTGGCTAATGGAATGTTACCACAGCTGTTTCACATGCAATCAGCTAGGGGAGCATTGCGATTCATGCACAGGCCATCAGCTGATCATGAGCATCACTTAAAATACACATGCTGCTGCCGAAGCAAAGCTGGTGTAGGTCTCCACATCCACCAGACAGGGAGTGGGAGAGGCAGACAGAGGCAAAGACATGTCAGGGAGAGGTGGTAGAGTAAAACTGCAGCTTGTTTGTGCAACAAACCTACCAGCACAGGGTATCAAACCCCTGACAACTATGTACTGCGTTCACAGTTCGATGCAGTTATTGGATGTGCCACATGGGTTACCTGTTGTGGAGCCCTCAGAACATATCTGTGATGGTGCATGACATCTGCAACAGGGATATGGTAGCTATATGGTAGGTGACATACATGTGCCTGTCAGCATGAACAGGTGCCAGTGTCAGCACAGCCACACTCTCACAGGGACATGTACACATCGACACACTTAGCATGGCCAGGGGTAAAACTGATCAGTAGCGGGATTGCCACAACACATCACTGTGCAGGTACCACATGCACCATATGGGTCATACGGAGGTGGTATGGGCAAAGGGTATGAGGAGGTGTCTGACATCTGACAACATGCTTCTGTATGCACATGGGGGTTGTAGTGAGTGTGGCTGTGAACATATGCACCATGCAACACACACACAAACACACAGAGTGCCAGTACTGACATGCATGGGTGCATGTCTGCACGGGTGTGTGGTGGTCAACTGTGGCAGCAGGCTATACAAGGATAGGCGATGGGTATACCTTGGCATCAGACCACATGACAATTGTCTGCATTGTGTCTCAGGGCTGTAGTTTCTGCTCTTGCCCACACAGGTGGGTATTGTTTCCCTGATCCAGTCACCTGGGGACTATTGTGTGTGGCCAATGCTGTGCATCGCTTGCCATGTATGTGTTCCTTACCCCATGACATGGATGGTGTCTGGGATGTGCACACCTCCCACATGCATATACAGTGACATATGGAACTGTACCTGGGGTGTTTGAGTGATGTTGTGAGCACAGATTACCTTCATATGTGCCAGTCTTGCCCCCTGTGGCGGGGACTGGTAATGGGCACCAGGTTTACCTGCACCTACATTGATAGCATGCTGGCAGCATTCCCTGGTGTCAGTGTCAACTGTCCATAATGGGCATGTTGTCAGGCATGACATGTCCATTGTGGGACACGTGATGGCACAACAGATGGTGCAGGTGTCCATTGGGGAACATGGGGGAGGTGCACTGTCAGCATCTACATGCATATTGGACAGATGGACAGGGGACATGCCCTCTGTATCTCACTGCTATCACTCCATGTTTACTATCAGTGGCCAATATGCAGTGTACTACCCTTATATTGGCTGTTGCCTAGGCATGTGTGTGTGCATATGAGACATGGGTTGAGAGTGTGCTCTGGGTAATACTGGGGTTGCTAAACGTGATTACCTGGCCTTGATGTCACATGTATGGGTATGGCTTTGCACACCAGCCTCTCAGCTATTTCACATCTGTTATCCATGTACTGTGGACATTATGCTATATAGTAGGGCCGCCATATAAGACATATGCAAAACCCACTGTACATTGGCCACAGGTGTCACACTCACAAAACCACCTCTACACAGGATGCAAGATATGAACACACACACACACACACACACACACACACACACACACACACACACACACACACACACACACACACACACACACACACACACACACACACCTGTCATGTCTGAGAGTAGAACCCCTACCTACCTAGTTTATTATACCTCAGCACTATGTGGTTATAGTACACATCACACACATTACTGAAGTGCTCTTTCCCCAAGGGTGTATTCCACAATGAATGACATCAGCAGGATTGCCAAAGTAGGCCATTTGAAATGTACAGTGAGTGACTACCCTAAAATGTATTGCTCCCTACACAGACAGTGAGAAACACACAAAACATCCATGACCGACATGTGTGGGTATAGAACCCCTGACAGAAGTCTATACCACACTACAGCATGCAGCTTTTATAGGATGCACCACAGGGATTACTAGGCAACTCCTGCCCCAAAGCTATATTTCTCAAAGAATGACATCAGCTAGATTGCTAAAGTGGGCCATGTGAAATGTACTGCATGTGACTAGCCTATAATGCAGTGCTCCATATGCAGACATGGACACACACAAAACATCCAGAACTGCCACAGGTCTAAATCACACTCCAGTGGTATGCAGTTACAGGATGGTCTACGGAGATTACTGGGCTACTACCTTCCCCTTCCCGGAGGTGTATTCCTAGGTGGGTGACATCAGCAGCCTTCCCAAAGTCGAGTTTAAGAATTGTAAGCAGTGTGGCTACCCTAAAAAGCATTGTTATTTACATAGTCAGAAACAGACGGCCACGCACACTAACACACACACACACACAGTTGCCACATCTGGGGTTAGAACCTCTATCTAGCTACTTTATCACTTTACAGCAATACACAGTTATAGGACATGCTACAGTGCTTACTGGGCTACACCCTTCCCAGAGGTTTATTTCTAGGTGGGTGATATCAGCAGGCTTGCCAATGTCAAGTAAAGGAATTGTAATTTGTGTGGCTATACTAAAACGTATTGCTCTCTACACAAACTAGCCACGTCTGGGGATAGAACACCTATCTAGCTATTTTATCACTCTACAGCAGTATGCAGTTATGGGACGTGCTACGGTGATTACTGGGCTACAACCTTCCCAGAGGTATATTTCTAGGTGGGTGACATCAGCAGGTTTGCCAACGTCAAGTATAGGAATTGTAATTTGTGTAACTACACTAAAATGCATTGCTCTTTACAGAGACAGACTGACATGCACGCTAACACACACAGTTGACACATCTGGGATTAGTACACCTACCTAACTACTTTATCACTCTACAGCAGTACGCAGTTACAGAACATGCTATGGAGATTACTGGACTGCAACCTTACCAGAGGTGTATTTCTAGGTAGGTGACATCAGCAGCCTTGCCAAAGTTGAGTATGGGAATTGTAAGGAGTGTGGCTACCATACAACGTATTGCTCTCTACGCAGACAGACACACACACACACACACTAGCCACGTCTGGGTTTAAGACACCTACCTAGCTACTTTATCACACTACAGCAGTACGCAGCACATGTGGCAGGCCGTTGCATTCTGTCAGGCCTACAGTCGCAGACCACAATACAGTATATTCCCCTAGGATGCCAGGGTAGGTGTGATAGATATTCATGCAAATTCCTTCTATCATTCTAGATCAGGTGGTGTGGATGCTGGCAGGGTGCTACGCACAGCTAGGGACACACCTGCATAGGACACCTGCACTGCATGCTGCATTCTTCCACTATTGCCATGTACAGGAGGGGTCATACAGTACCCATTCCCCACAGCAGGGATATGGCCAGAGAGGAACCTGTGGGTGGTGTTTGTGTGAGCTGGGTGCATGTGTGCTATGGACACTACTTGCATCTGACACAGATATGCATGGGGCATTCCAGGTATGCTGGCATGTGCAGGTACACCAGCTGTTTCCCAATATATCAGTCCTACCTCCTTTGTGATCTGCAGGTGTTTGGGCAGACATCACCAGTATCCCCTACTACAGGACTGGTTGCTGTGATGCATACCTGTATGTACAATTCCAAGGGTGTCTCCATTTCACAGTGATACAATGTATACTGTATGTCTGGGGTACTTTCTCCTGTGTACTGCTTGTATATCTAGCCCAACAGCAATGCCATGTCAGTCTTTCAGATGGTGACACATATTACCACCATACATTTACATTGGCTTACTGCTAGCAGGTGATATACTGGTGGGGACTGTCCTTGGCACTGCAGTTGTGAGGGCTTGTCCCTGCATCAGCAGTATGGGGCTATGGCTACCAGGTCTTACTTCGACATGCATACATACTAACCACTCTCACACAATATGAAACACACACCATTCTAACACACACAGACCTGCATATTGTGCACATGCTACAACCTATCCTGCTACCTTGGCCAGCTCTGGCCATCTCTGCTCCACTCATATTATACCTACTCATGCATGTTGCTACATTTCTACACAGGATTGGGGGGCAAACCTGACTGTTACTACATTTCTACACTGGGTTGGAGATAGGGGCACACCTAACTGTTTTTACATGTCTACATGGGAGTGGGGGGCACACCAGACTGTCATTACATTGCTATGTAGGATGGGAGGGCACAAGTGACACTTGTACACATTTGCTGTGACTGTACTGGTATGTCATGTACTCCATTTCATTCTGTATTGCTAGCTATCATGCTGTCTAGAGGCACACCAATGTACTGCAGATCATGGCTTTGATTGCCCTACATATTATTGTCTGACATCCTACCCTTCAGAACTGGCATCCCACTGCCTGCCCTGCTGTGGTCTGTCTGTGTAGGCGTGGGGTGAAGTTAACCCTAGCCATCATTCTGGGGCCATGGCACAGGCCATGTTTGGGTTTGTGTCCACCTGTCCTGCTGGCTGCAACTGTTGGGTATGTGAACCGTCCTGACTGGCATGTGCAGGTTACATGGACACACATTTCGCACAGCACATTTCCTGCAGTGGTTTCTGTCACCCTGTGTAGTACTAGCTACTATGGTGACTCAAGTATGTGTTACACATGTCAGAGTGCCATTATGGGTTTCTACTGTCTGCTGCCATAACATTCAGCCACCCAATTCCCTTGCATACTCACATCCATACCATAGCTACAGGTGACAACACATTCCACTCCATTTGGCAATTGGTAGGTTGATTGACTTACCTTGTGAGTGTGCCAGACTTGCGGATGGTGCTGGAGAGCTGCCTATGTCGGATGCACATAGTACACTCCCTATACATGGTTGAGCACAGGTGGTGTCATGTTTGGCATCCCTTTTACTGTATGTGTGAGTTGGAGAGAGGTGTCATTCCCTGGGACCCTACTGTGTCAGTGCACGTTCTATGCTGTGCCTCTTTGCCAAGGCCATGGCATACTGGGCACACCGCCTTCTGTCTACTGGGGCAGGCTCAGGATCTTCCTCCTCCAGGTCAATCTGTGCATGTGCAGGCCTTGGCATTGGTGGGGGCTGTGTGGCCCTGCCCCATGCTGATCCTGCTGCAGCTGTTTCTGCAGGATCATATTGTGTAGCATTGCACATAGCATAACAATTTGGCTACATGTAGCTGGTGAATACTGCAAGGCTCCACCGGATGTGTTCAGACACCGGAACTGCGACCTGAGCATCCCAAACACATGCTCTATTATATGTCTGTCCTGTGCGTGTGCCTCATTATGGCATTGTTGTTCAGGTGTGTGTGGATTTATGATGGGTGTCATCAGCCACAGCTCCAGTGTGTACCCAGCATCCCCCACAGGTGACCGTAGTGGATGTCCCCACTGGCAAATCTCTGGTACAGCTGCGTCAGATGCCATATGTGGGAATCGTCATAGTTTCCAGGGCAGCCAGCACAGACATTCATTATAATGCCCTGGGCATCACATACGACCTGGCAGTTGATGGAGGATATGCCCCTTGTGGTTGATGTAAGCCCTACCCTGCTCACCGGGTGGTGTTTTGATGCATATCTGCATGCAGTCTATAGCACCCACTACCCCAGGGTATTCTGCTATTTGGTGGAAGAGATGCATATTGCTGGTCAACACCTCACGGGTGTTGAGGAAATATATATGCTCACTGGCCTGTGCTGCCATGGCATCCAGGAACTGGTGGAATACTCTGGATGCTGATGCCTGTGAGATCCCCATGTTTTCCCCAGTTGTGATTTGGGAGGTACCTGTGGCTAGTATACCTAGGCCTACACATACCTTGGTATCCACTGGGATGGGTTCCCCTCGGTCGGTTTGGTGTGTCAGGTGTGGTCGGCATAGCTCAACTACTTGCTATAGGAGGTCTCTAACCACCCTATAGTGCTCCACTATCTCCAGCTCATGTAGCCCCTGGTAGATTACCCTGAGTCTGTACACTCTTTTCTGTCTCCTCACTGTGGGTTGTTTGGCAGCATGCATATCCTCACCACCTTCAACCTCTTGCACATGTTGTTCTATGATGCCTGCTGCAGCCCTTCTCATTTTGTAAGTTTGTTTGTTAAAATTTCCCCACTTGTATACACCGGTGGTGTAGAGTGTGGAGAAAAAACAGTGGGGAAGGTGTTTGCTTAGTTTATAGTAGTGTTCTGGGCTGGGCTGCTGCCTGTGTAACTGGCTGCTTCTGATCCAATTTCCACCTGCCAGATATGCTAGTTCTGCTTGATTACCTTCCTACTGCTGATTTCCCTTCCCATTGCCCTTCTGTTTGGGCCCGGTGCCACAACGCGCAAACAGAGTACTCGGATATGCACACTGCTGCTGTTTCCTGGTTTAACTTCTTTTTTCTTCCTGTAAATCCCAGTGCGTGGCACGCACACCTCCTTACGCTTTGTAAAGAGTGCAAGGCAGGTTTAGACACACCCCCTAGCTTGGCTGTGTTAAGCTAGGAGCATACCCAAGCCACAAGGCTCCAGTCCACTTACAGTATGTCTGACACACCCAACCATGATGTCACCTACCTTCTAGTCTTGCACTCAGCTATTCATACTCTTACACTGTTGGGACCTGCCTCACATGCTGGGAGAAACTGGGATTCACTATCCTTCCCCTCATTTGCATAGGATTGCCTGCTAATGCATAGTTATATGTGTCACACTGAGCCTCCCCCCTTAGCAACCACTATTCACTGGCCAAGTTGTCTTTTGCCTGCCACTGACTTGCATGGCAGAATACTGGTTTTAGTTGGAATGCTTGTTTTAGGTTTAATTTCTTATTTTCCACCAATCCCGTTTGCGTGCCGTGGCCCTATGCTTAAACAGCCATGATCGGCGGTAATAAAATAAAAGTTATATTTTGGACATTTTGCATTGTTTGCAATGCCAATGGCCTTATACTTGGCCATTGGCATGCTTCCTCAATGATATGCAGCCTTTATTTGGAGCTGTCATGTCCCTGTTTTGGATTTTGCAGGGCAGTACTCGGTTGCTAACGGACTACATTTCTGCTTATTACGCTAGTCCTGCACGCCCTGATTCCAGCTTCCTGGATTGCAGATTTACCTAATTTGCATGGTTTTCACCTGCAAATGGGGTAATTTGCATACGGGGGCTGGGAACGTGCAGCACTAGTGCTAGAGCGCTCGCGCACGTCAAATGAGCACATACATGGTTTGCTCGGCCGCCATATTGCCAAAATTACCTCTTATACTAATCATGCATGCCGTGCAAGCTTTTGAGAATTCAGGGGATTAGGAAAACATCAGGATTAATTTGTAACAAATAAAAACTGTCTTGGTTAAGATGGAGGAAAACAAGGGTAAGAGTGGGCAGATGAAATAACAGAGCAAGATGGCCTGTTGTATTTGGATTTAGAGGTAGGTATTATAGTACACATGCTGACTAGAGGAATTTGGAAAATTAGACACAAAGTGAGCTATGCATCTAAGTTTTAGATGGAACCAGTTGTGAACTGTTTTTCTGGATTTGACGCCTTTTTTTCAGTCCCCTCAAACACCAGGGATATCTGTTTTTATTACTTCAATTGTTTTGTATCTAAGTAGGGCTTGACTTGCTGAAGGGCTCCATGTTGTCTCCCTGGCCAATTGCCCATCTCCATACACATCCTTCAGTATCTCCACACTCCCTTGGTTTCCCCTCCACCATTGCTTCTTCATATTATCTAGATTACTTTTTATACTTTTTTACACATTTTATCTTTCTGTTTGGCTTTTTACTGCATCCTTTAAATGCACCCTAACTGGGCCAGACATTACTACAATAACTGTGGAGAAAATAGCTGAAATAAGCTGGGGATGAAGGAGATGCTAAGCCAAGGAGTTTTTAGATATTCTGAGGTACGTATTAGAGATTTTTTCTAAACCTTTTTGTTCCAATGATGGTCTGAACCAAAATATTGACTAAGGAAAGAAATTCAGCCCTGTTATTTAACTTTACTTTTTCCCTGTATCTTTTAAACGTCTTAATTGGCTAAAAGTGGATTGTAACAACTGTGAAATAAATTATCATATTATCCTGAGGTTTGGATGCTGTTAGGGATCCAGGTGCCATGCAGTTATAGATGCTGTAAGGTTGTAAAATGTATTTTAAATTTCTTTTCAACCTTTTGACCACTGATGGCATGAACAAAAAGGATGAGCCAGGAAAGAAATTTGGTGTTTCTCTTTAATGTTGCTTTTTCCTGCATAATTTTAATACACTCTCTCCCGGATTCTCAAAAGCTTGCATGGCATGCATGATTAGTGTTAGATGAAACTTTGCCAATATGGCGGCCGAGCAATCCACGTACGTGCACGTCTGACGTGCGGGAGTGCTGTAGCAATAGTGCTGCACATCCCCAGCCCCCATATGCAAATCACCCCATTTGCAGGTGAAAACCATGCAAATGAGGTAAATTTGCCATCCAGGAAGCAGGAATCAGGGCATGCAGGGCTAGCATAATATGCAGAAATGTACTCGGTTAGTAACCGAGCACAGTACTGCAAACTCCAAAACAGAGCTATGACAGCTCCAAATAAAGGCTGCATACCATTGAGGAAGCATTCCAATGGCCAAGTAGAAGGCCATTGGCATTGCAAACAATGCCAAATGTGCAAAATACAACTTTTATGATATGTCCGCCGATCACACCTGTTGAAGCATAGGGAAGCAGCTCGCAAATGGGCAGGTGGGGAAATAAGAAAATAAACCTAAAAAACACACTCTAGCTAATATCAGTATTCTGCCATGCAAGTCAATGGCAGGCAAAAGACAATGTGGCCAGTGAGTAGTGGTTGCTAAGGGGGGAGGCACAGTGTGACACATGTAACTATGCATTAGCAGGCAATTCTATGCAAGTGAGGGGAAGGATAGAAAATCCCGGTTTTCCCCAGCATGTGAGGCAGGTCCCAACAGTGTATGAGTATGAATAGCTGAGTGCAAGACTAGGAGGTAGGTGACATCATGTGTGGGAGTGTCAGACATACTGTCAGCAGACTGGAGCCCTATGGCTCGGGGTTGCATCCAGCTTAGCACAGCAAAGCCAGGAGGTGTGTCTAAACCTACCCAGCACATACGACTCATTGTAAACCAGTGTGCCCACCATGCAACGAGATCTACAGGAAGATAAAAGAAGTAAATCCAGGAAATAGCAGCAGTGTGCACATTGCAGTACACTGATTACGCGGCACGCCCTCAGGATGAATCAGAAGTGCATGGGAAGGGAAAGCAACAGTAGGAAGTTAATCAAGGGATACTAGGTTCGCTGCCAGGTGAAACGTATCAGAACCAGCCAATTACACAGGCAGCAAGCCATCCCAGCCCAGAACACCAATATAAACTATGCAAACACCTACCCCTCCAGTTTTTCCCACATCCTACACCACCGGTGTAAACAAGCGGGGAACTTTTAATGCTCACAACAGCAAAATGTTAGGGGCTGCAATAGCTGTCATGCAACTTGTGGAAGAGGCTGAGGGTGGCGAAGATGGGAATGCTGCTGACCAACTCACAGTGAGGAGATGGAGAAGAGTGTACAGACCCAGGTTGACCTACCAAGGGCTACATGAGCTGGAGATAGTGGAGTGCTATAGGGTGGACAGGGACCTCCTACAGCAGATTGTTGTGCTGTGCTGGCCATGCCTGACACACAGAACTAACAGAGGGGAACCCATCCCAGTGGAAACAAAGGTATGTGTAGGCCTCAGAATAATAGCTACAGGCACCTTCCAAAGGCCAACTGGGGATATGATGGGGATCTCACAGGCATCAGCATCCAGGGTACTCCACCAGTTCCTGGATGCCATGGCAGCACATGTTGGTGAGCACGTATATTTCCCTTCCACCTGTGAGGCATTGGCCAGCAGTATGCTTCTCTTCCACCAAATAGCAAAATACCCTGAGGTAGTGGGTGCAATAGACTGCATGCACATATGCATCAAAGCACCACTCAGTGAGCAGGGTAGGGTCTACATCAACCACAAGGGCTTCCCCTCCATCAACTGCCAGGTCGTGTGTGATGCCCAGGACATAATACTGAATGTGTGTGCTGGCTGCCCTGGAAGTTATCACGATTCCCACATCTGGCATCTGGCACAGCTGTACTCGAAATTTGCCAATGGGGACATCCGACATGGACACCTAGTGGGGGATGCTGGATATGCACTGCAGCATAGGCTGATGACACCCATCATAAATGCACACACACCCAAACAAGAATTCCATAATGAGGTGCATGCACAAACAAGAATCATAATAGAGCGTGTGTTTGGGATGGTCAAGTCATGGTTCCGGTGCCTGGACACATCTGGTGGAGCCTTGCAGTACTCACCAACTACATGTACCCAAATTGTCCTTGTATGTGTCATGCTACACAATGTGATCCTGCAGAAACAGCTGCAGCAGGAGCAGAAAGGGGCAGGGCCATATAGCCCCCCAGCAATGCCAAGGCCGGCACAGGCACAGAGTAACTCGGAAGAGTAACAACCTGAGCCTGCCCCAGTAGGCAGAAGGAGGCATGCCCAGTATGTCCTGGCCCTGGCAAAGAGGCAACGCATAGCACATACACTGACACAGGAGGGACCCAGGGAATAGCACCTCTCTCTGACTCTTACATACAGTGAAAGGAATGCCAAACATTACACTACCTATGCCTAACCAGGTGTAGGCAGTGTACTACATGCATCCGACATAGGCAGCCCTGCAGCACCATCCACAATACTGGTACACCCACAGGATAAGTGACTCACACATGCCAGTCAGGAGGGGGGGGGTCACATACCCAATAACAGTCACAGCCAGCAGGACAGGTGTAGACAAACACAAACAAATGCTGTTTTATGGCCTCTGAATAAGGGGTATGGGTGACCCCCACCCAGGCCTACACAGACAGACCACAGCAGGCCAGGTAGTGGGATGTCACTTGTGACAGCTAGTAAGTCAGAAACTAATGTGTATGCAATCAAAAGATAAGAACGGAAGTACACCAGTATGGTGTAGCCAGCATGATGGGTAAGACCACTGGCAGAATTGGACTACAGGACATACCAGTACGGGCCTAGAAAATATATACAACTGTCAGGTGTGCCCCCCCACCTCACATAGAAATTCAGTAACAGTCAGGTGTGCCCCCCTCAATCCTGTGTAGAAACATAGAAATAGTCATGTTTACCCCCCCACCCGCTATGCAGACATGTTGCAACAGTTAATGACTAATGATCAGTGGATACCCTGCAGACACAGCATGCTACCTGTCGGTGTACAACACAAAGGAAGGCTGTGCAGTACAAACCACTGAACATGCTCCACACATGCATAACAGATGGCCTTACTAGGCATGTTCACACATTTAGAGAAACGAAGGCAATGTCAGTCATCAACATACTGAAAGGTCATACTGGGCATGCTCACACACTTAAACACATGAAGGCCATGTATGCAAACACCAGTGGACCAGACATATCCAGCAGTTGCAATAGTTACTGCAGACACATGTCAGTATGCACCACTCGTGCCTTGCACACACAGTGGATAGGAATACAGACATATATGTAAGGACAACACACCATAATACACCAAAGGTAGATGGATATAGATGTGTGAAAGAGGGTGACCATGACAAGGAGCCATCCACGCCTGTCCCATCAAGCACACAGCCAAAGGGCCCCAAACACATCAGTTGCAGATGTCACACACTGCAGTTGCTAGTGACTAGTACCTGTCAGCATCACAAACTATGTGGTCCACGTGCCAGCTGTGCAACATGGCTGTACAAGAACATAGTCAGCTAGTTGCCCTAGACACGCACCTGTGACATATGACCCTTTGTGTGGCCGCCTGTGGCATGTCACCCCTAAATGAATGGTGTATGGGCCATGCACACACTGACCCACCCCATAGCAGTACCCTGACAAGCCTGCTGAGGATATCCAATGTGAAATATACCTTTGGGAGACTTATCAACCAGTAATCTCTGTGGCGTGTTCCATAACTGCATACTGCTGTAGTATGATAGACTAGTTAGGTAGGAGTTCTAACCCCTGACATGGCAACTGTGTGTGTGAGTGTGTGTCACTATTCGTGTGTGTGTCTGTCTCTCACTGACTGTGTAGAGAGCAATGCTTTTAGGTTACTTACACCTCATACATTTCACATACCCAACTTTGGCAAGGCTGCTGATGTTACCCACCTAGAAATACTCCCCTGAGAGAGCTGTAGCCCAGCAATTTCCATAGCGCATGCTGCAACTTCGTACTGCTGTAGTGTGATAATGTAGTTAGGTAGGAGGTCAAATCCCAGAAGTGGCAACTGTGCATGTGTGAGTCTGTGTGTGTGTATGTGTGCATGTCAGTCTGTCTGTCACTGACTGTGTAGAAAGCAATGCTTTTTAGGTTACTCACACCCCTTACAAGTCGTACATCCTCCTTTGGCAAGGCTGCTGATGTCACGCAACTTGAAATACACCTCTGGGACAATCGCAGCCAAGTAATCTCCATAGCACGTCCCGTAACATCATATGGTCATAGTGTGATTAAGGAGTTAGTTGAGAGTTCTAGCCCCTGACCTGCCAACTGTGTGTGCATGCGTGCATGCCTGACTGTGTAGAGCACAATGCTTTTAGTTTACTCACACCCCGTACATTTCACATACTCAGCTATGGCAAGGCTGCTGATGTCACCAACCTAGAAATACTCCCCTGGGAGAGCTATAGCCCAGTAATCTCCATAGCGCATGCTGCAACTGTGTACTGCTGTAGTGTGATAATGTAGTTAGGTAGGAGGTCAAACCCCAGACGTGGCAACTGTGCGTGTGTGAGTGTGTATGTGCATGTCTGTCTGTCTGTCACTGAAAGTGTAGAAAGCAATGCTTTTTAGGTTACTCACACCCCTTACAAGTCGAACACCCTCCTTTGGCAAGGCTGCTGATGTCACACAACTTGAAATACACCTCTGGGATGATCATAGCCAAGTAATCTCCATAGCACATCCCGTAACATCATATGCCATATTGTGATTAAGGAGTTAGTTGAGAGTTCTAGCCCCTGATCTGCCAACTGTGTGTGTATGCATGCATGTCTGACTGTGTAGAGAGCAATGCTTTTAGGTTACTCACACCCCATACATTTCACATACCCAACTTTGGCAAGGCTGCTGATGTCACCCACCTAGAAATAATCCCCTGGGAGAGCTGTAGCCCAGTAATCTCCGTAGCACATGCTGTAACTGTGTACTGCTGTAGTGTGATAATGTAGTTAGGTAGGAGGTCAAACCCCCGACATGACAACTGTGTGTGTGTGTATGTGTGCATGTCTGTCTCTCACTGACTGTGTAGAGAACATTGCTTTATAGACTACTCACACCTCTTACAAGTCAAATATCCTCCTTTGGCAAGGCTGCTTGATGTCGTGCAACTTGAAATACACCCCTGGGACAATTGTAGCTGAGTAATCTCCGTAACATCGTATGGCCATAGTGTGATTAAGGAGGTAGTTGGGGGTTCTAGCCCCCGACCTGCCAACTGTGTGTGTGTATACGTGCATGTCTGACACTCCCCTGGGAGAGCTGTAGCCCAGTAATCTCTGTAGTGCATGCTGTAACTGCATACTGCTGTAGTGTGAATTAGATGCTTGGTTGGGCTCCATCCCTACACATGGCAGTTCCAGATATATTGTGTGTTGCTGTCTGCGTAGGGAGCACTACATTATAGGCTAGGATCTCACAGTCATTTCAAAGCCCTACTTTGGCAATCCTGCTGATGTCAGTCAGTGTGAACTACACTTTTGGGCAAAAACTACCCCAGTAATATCCATGGCGCTGGCTATAACTGCGTAGTGCTGTAGTGTCATACACTAGTTAGGTAGGGGTTTTACTCCCAAACATGATGTGTGTGTGTGTGTGTGTGTGTGTGTGTGTGTGTGTGTGTGTGTGTGTGTGTGTGTGTGTGTGTGTGAGTGTATGTTTGTAAACCGTATCCTGTGTAGAGGTGTTTGTGACTGTGTGGCCAATGTGGAGTGGGTTTTGCATTTTTTTATATGGTGGCCATACTATATGTCATAATATCCACTGTAAAGGGGTAACACATGTGATATGGCTGAGAAGCCGGGGTGCAGAGTCATACCCAGACATGTGACATCAAGGCCAGGCAATCACAGTTAGCAACCCCAGTATTACTGAAAGCACACTCTCACCCCATATGTCATACACACACACACACATATGCCTAGGTAATAGCCAATATGTGAGTAGTACACTGCACATTGGCCACCGATAGTAACTATGGAGTGACAGTGGTGGGCCACAGAGGGCATGACACCCAGTCCACCTATCCAATATGCACATACGTGCAGACAGTGCACCTCCCCCATGTTCTCCAATGGACAACTGCACCACCTGTGGTGCCATCACATGTGACCCACAACGGACATACCATGCCTGACAACATGCCCATATGGACAGATGCCACTAACACCAAGGAATTCTGATAGAATGCACATCATGTAGGTTCAGGGTAAAGCTTCTGGCCATTACCAGCTCCAGCCACAGGTGGGCAGGACTGGCACATCTAATGATAATCTGTGTTCATAATATGGGCTGGACACCCCAGGTACATTTTCACATGTCACTGTACATGCATGTGGGAGGTGTGCACATCCCAGATGCAGTCCATGTCATGGATGAAGGAACACAGACATGACAAGCGATGCACAGCATTACCCACACACAGTAGTCACCCAGGTGACTGGATGGGGGTTACAATACCCACCTGTGTGGGCAAATGCAGACACTACATCCCTGAGCCAAAATGCAGACCATCGTCATGTGGCCTGATGCCAAGGTACACCCATCGCCTAGCCATGGACAGCCATCTGATGCAGTCGAACAGTACACACCTGTGCAGACATGCACACATGCATGCCAGTAGTGGTACCCTGTGTGTTTGTGTGTGTGTGTGTGTGTTGCATGCTGCAGATGTTCATATTCACACTCGCTACAACCCCCATGGGCATACTGCAGCATGCTGTCTGTTGTCAGACACCTTCTTATACCCTTTGCCCATACAGCCCCCGTATGACCTGTGTGGTGCATGGGATACCTGCACAGTGATGTGATGTGGCAATCCCACAACTGATGAGTTGTACACCTGGACCTGCCATGTGTGTCAATGTGTGTGTGTCCTTGTGAGAGTGCGGCTGTGTTGATGCTGGTACCTGTTCATGCCGACAGGCACATTTATGTCACCTACTGTACAGCTACTGTATCCCTGTTGCAGATGTCACTCACCATCATATATATATTCTGAGCTCTCCACAACAGGCAACCCATGTGGCACATCCAATAATTGCAGCAGACTGTGCTAATACTACATACTCATCAGAGGTTCGATACCCTGTACTGTTAAGTGTGTGACACAACCATGTCTCAGTTTACCCTCCCACTCCTTCCTGACACGTATTAGCCTCTGTCTGTGTTCCTCACCCCCTCTCAGGTGGACGTGGAGACCTACACCTGCTTTGCTTATGCAGCAGCATGTGTAATGTAAGTAATGCTCATGATCAGCTGATGGCCTCTGCATGAGTCGCAGCCCTCCCCTAGCTGATTGCATGTGAAACAGATGTGGTAACATCCCCATTGCCAATTGCATGGAAACACACTCCAATACCCAGGAACATCATGGTGGTGTTTGCCCATGTCACACACTGTGAGCAGGAACTAGATCTGTTGTGTGCCAAACAGCATCCCAGATAGATTTTGGTGTACCTCTAACAACATATACTGTGGAAACAGTGCAACAAATGGGAGGTGGATGTGCCTGACCTGAATACAGCCTGTAAGTGCCGCTATACTGCATTTGGAGTAATGTTGCTTTCACAGTGTTTGTGTGGATATGGCTGATGTACATGTCTCAATACCTGCCATGTCAGTTCCATGTTGATGGGGAATCTCCATTTGCAGGGTCATCTGCAGCCTGGACAGTGTTGTGTCTGTGGCTGCATGTGTCACCCACGGAGCATCCAGCTGTTGACTGCTGAAGGTAGTGTGAGGACTGCAGTCAGTAGATGGAGAAAGCTGTGGTAGTCACAGATGTCATATCCCTCAAAGGACATATGTTGCAACAACCCTGTAATAACAGTAAATGTATATGGTCATCACAGCAACATGTCAGTTTTGGCCCTGTGTATGTGCTCCCAGCCACACCTCGGTCAACCTTTGTACATATGTCTTGCATGAAGTGATGCATATGTGCTGTACACCATACTTTTTGGCATCATATCTGAGAACAAGCCACGGATATATCTGACTGCTACACATGTTGTGTACAGTAGGGGTTACATTACATTACTTGACCATTCTGAGGATATTCATACAGTACTGAGGTCTGTGTACCTATGGTGAATGTCAACAGTGTGTGTAGTGTTGTTATGTACCTTAGTCTGTGTACAGACTGTGGTAGATGACATTGTTCTAGTTCCCCTACTTTCAGATGTTACATGCTGCCCCACTGTATGGTACTGTAGTGGTGTACATGTTTGTAGTGCCATAAACACACATGTCCCATACCACAGACAGCCACCAGACCAAACTGTGTAGCAGGCCAGTATATGTTGGGCAGTCTGTGAGTGGCACATATGAGGATGGTGTCGAACACATAGTGCATATAATGTCATACCATGCTAGCTAACCATATGTGGCTGTGGCAGTGTTCACATTGGTTGTGGATATGCACTGTCACACAGGTGTATCCTACCCTGTGCTGTGACATGCCTGTGGAGCCTGCTGTCTATGCAGGTACATGTGCATCCCCCCTTGGGAGTTGTATGCCAGTGTTGAGCCAGTCTGCCCACAGCCTGCACAGTGCATTGTGACATGCCTAGCAGCTGAGTGTACCTACCCAGTGGGATGTCATGTGCAGATACTAGCCAGATGTCCCACTGCCGGACCTCCCCTAACAGTCATGTATGTCAGACAGGGCAGTGGGATGCAGTGCAGATGTATGTCAATACCTATTGTGTAGTATGTGGCCATGGCACCCCTGTACCAGCGGTCATACTGTTACAGGCCAGGCAGGGTTGTATGAATGCATGACCTCTGGTGGATATTATATACCTGTCATCATGTGTTATACCCATCTACATGGCCATCCACATCCATATTTCAGGCATGGTACACATGTGTAGCACTAAGGGCATATGTGTATACCTCCAGAATGTGCAGACTGTGTCAAACCCTCACATATATTGGCCAATATCTTTGCTGCAGTCCACAGTGGCATTACATGCTAGCAGCAGTACTGTACACTGATGTCCTGTGGATGTAGTCCAGTAACCAATGGCACACATGTTATGACCAGATGTGACCTGCCACACACACCATGTCTGTGAAGACCATCCCAATGACAGTAGCAATAGCCTACTAGCATACCTGCTAGAGATACCTGACATCCCCTGCAACTACGACATGGGGAACATACGGGCTGGGGTTGGCCTCCACTTAATGTCCAGAAACTATGGTGGGAATATATGTACATTTACATATCCAGATAGACAGATATATGATTACACATGTGTACTACACCCATTTAACACTGTCATGGCAACCACCCATTATTGATCCCCACATCATGTGTGTGTGATCCCATTACATCTACTGTGTGATGGGCATCCGTCCCGTGTGTGGGTAGCAGTGCTACCGACAGCATGTAGTAATACTTCATACAGGAGTACCGGCACACTCAGGGTAGCCACATATTTGTAGGAGGATCAGGAAGTACAGATAGACTGCGAGTGGAGTTGTGTTATGCATTGTACAGTACTGGTGTTACAGGGTGTGGGTGTACATACTAGTTTGCCATGGAATGCAGTCCGTCTGTATAGCACACAACTGTGGGCCTACCCAGAGCTGTGCCTATCATGTCTTGTCCATCCACCACACAGGTCTTGTGTCAGATAATACACTGGCAGTGTGTGTGTGTGTGTGTGTGTGTGTTGCGTGTTACTGGTACATGGCTACATCCATGGCCGTCCATACCAGCAATTCCCTGACTAAGGGTATGTTACAGACTATCCTGTAACACCTGCACCTTGTGTAGTGTATGGCAATAGTTGTCTACATATGTGCCTGTATTCCAGCCTCTGTCCATCACCTACGAACCAAGCTGTGCACATATGTCATGTTGTCGGTGGTTGATCCATAGTGGGCTGGGAGCATAAAACACTGACATGTCTGCCATCAGTCCACTGGCGTTGTATCCCCCACACATATGGTGGGGCTGGGGCCATATATGTGTGGGCGCCACCTACACAATATATGTGTGCCGTCATGCACTGTAGAGCCCAGTGTATGTAACAGTGGTATATGGTCCTGTATAATTGAGTCTAGGGGGGAGCACCAGAAAAGACATAGGCTGCTACAAAATGTGGGGTTATCAGGGCTCAGCTGCCTTAAAGTATCTGGATGTACAGTACCACCTACTTCACCTATATACACATTACTATCATGGATCTGGGTACTGCAGGACTACTGCTCCCTGCCATACAAACTTTTTAGTGTGTTGTTGTGCCTGTGATGGTGTCAGTTATACCAAGTTATGTAGCAGTTACAAACCATGTGGTCATAAGACTGCTATACCACCTACTGTGTTTGTACAGTGTGTAGATAGAGGGTGTTAAACTGCACACCTGGAGTACATAGTGTCGATTGTTAGGTATCCTTTGGCCCAGTGTGTCTTTCCAATGGTACAATGTGAATGGCTTGGTCTGGACAGCTACAGCTGTGAACCTTTCCAACCTACTGTATGAGTGTAACTGGTCCACTGTAGCATCACTCTGTTGATAATAGTTGTCAGTGTCTGAACAGCTATATGGCATGGCATGTAGAACTGTAATAGTACATGATGACAGGTTACCATGTCAGCAAACCTGTAGGTTTATTTTGCCTATGACCTCTCTGTGGGTGTATGTTACAGGCAACAATTGTCATTTGTATGGGTGGCACATACAGTGTCCAGTCATTCAGGGGTCAACTGTAGGCATAGTGGCTGTTCCATATTGTGTGCACCTACAGCTTATGTTTTGTACTGTACAGATAACTGCGTGTGTATGTGTAGTCACATGTATATGTTCATAGATATATATATATATATATATATATATATATATATATATATATATATATATAGTGTCCCATGTCTCACTCCATGCACAGCACAATCCCAAGTGGAAGTACCGCCATGTGGTCAATCCCACTATTGCCTATGCATACATGAAAAAGCACACGCACACACACACATACACACACACACACACACACACACACACACACACACACACACACACACACACACATCTGACATACATTATCTACACTCCACTAAATTGCACTTATGAAAACAACCAAGTCACACACACACACCCCACACTCCTACATGTGGAGTTGCACAACATTTGTACACACAGTCCTCCCATTAGCCTTCTGTCAACATGCATTACACATGGAGCTCAACAGCATGCAGTGCAACTATAGTCACATCATGCTAGCGGCAGTGTACATGTGTGTGAGGCATGGGCTTTGTTGGTAGGTAATGGCCCCTCCCCATGTTAATACTGCACCCATGTACAAAGTGTTACTGTGGCCTGTTCCGCACTCTGGCTTGTACTGTGCACCATATCTCGCAGGTGTAGAAACCATTGATGCATCTGTAGTACTGTGTCGGTTATGTCAGCTCCAATGCTCACAGCCCCTGTGTGTTGTAGCAACACATACCTGGGATGGTATGTGAACAGCTATCAGATATGGATGCCTGATATGTGTATTACAGATCACAACATCAGCGGTGCATGTATGACCAGTACATGACTATTACACTGACAACCAGCAGACCTTACCATGGCTGTGAGGGGTGCCCTACACATGTCCCTGACCTCTGCATGGTTGCAAGGTCTACTCATGTGCACATCCCTTGGAGTGCTTACACTGCTGTGGCAAGTGCTGTGGGGTCAGGGTTACATCTGCAATGTTTCCTTAACATGCTTCTGTGCAACTGCAGCCATGATGGTGTTGAGTCACACATGTCCCTACTGTAGGCCATGTGTCCTGCCACATGTCACATCCCTGTGGACACATTGCACATTGACAGGATGTTAGTTATCTTGCATGTGTCTGTTGCACCCTTCCGATACCTCAGCATGGTATCTACTGTGATGCAATGCATTTCTCAGCAACAAAACATGAACATGTACAGCATGCAGTATGGGTAGGTGTGTTAAATGTGTGCATGGGGGATAGCCCATAGCTATTACATGCCCAGTTTATCATCATGCATGAACACGAACCATACTAACCAGCAGCAGGCTGCTGCTGTGGTTGTATCCTGGAGGGATCTACATAGGAGTGTGAGAAAGCTGATGTCAGTGGCCACAGCTGTGGCATTCATAACAGGTGAGTGCAGTATTACGTTACATCAACAGTAGAATTCCACAATATTACAGTTTCTACACAACAGTTTAGTACTACTACACAGCAGCAGACAAAGTATATGACATCTCAGTTTTGCATTATGTACTTGTACAGCAGCAGATGCATACATACAAGTGTTGTACCAATGTGCCCTGTGGCCTTATCTGCACGCTCCTTAGCTGGTGTGTCGTTGGCACCCACCTCCAAGATGTGCCCTGCCAGGTGTTGATGTTGCAGGCAGACAGGTGCCACTAGGCTGCTGAGAAGCTCCTCCACACGGGTGAGGGGTGGAAGAGCAGGTTGCCCCCCTATTGCGAGGTGGTCCCCCCTTACAGCAGCTGCATGCCAAAGTACATGGCGAAGCAGGTCGGTGCAATGATGCTGGACCTGCTCATAGCTGCGGTTATGCAGTCCGACAACTTTGACCCTGTAAACTAGCTCATTCCACAGGGTGGTCCTCTTCTGCTGGTCGTGGGCTGTCCAGCCAAAAAGAAGTACATAGTGCTGTACCAGGTGGTCGATGATGATAGCCATTTCTGCGGTGCTGTACATGGGAAGGAGACTATGCGACGTGATTCCTGGAAGACATAAAGATGGAAACAGGTCTGAGCCACCCATACAGCAGGGTTACCATAGTTCTTAATACACATATATGTCTCCCCCCACCATATCAACTACAACACGTTCACAGACTGCAATTGTTATGTCAGCTGCCTTACCTACCATTGGGGCATTTGTTGTATTGTACCAAGCTTTGTACTATGTGTATGTGCCACGCTTTGTGCTATATGTTTGTAACCATGCTCCCTGTGGGGACACTTATCTTTACTGGCCTGTTACAGACTATTTCACCTGCATGCCATTGTCAGTGCCACTATATATATATATATATATATATATATATATATATATATATATATATATATATATATATATATATATATATATATATACATATATGTATATATATATGTATAAATATACATCTATGTACATATATGTGTTGATATATGTTGTACGTTGTTGATATATCTATGTCTATATGAATGTCTGTATCTGTACACGTACACATCACAGTCCATATCACACAGATATGTGGACTGCATACAGACATCCGGTCCGCATTCTGTAACCGTCTTTCATTCACAGCTGCACTGTTTTACTTTGCTGCAACACAGATAGGTGCCACATGTGAACACAGCCTAACATTAGGGTGGTAACTATGTTGTGAAATTGCTGGTATGCCTATTACACACCTATGGTATTTGTGCATGCTACATTACACATTCACATGACTGTCCTGCAAGTGACACCCATGTATCTATCATGACAGCAATACATCCACCAACAGTGATTCTCTGCATTAACATAACATACACAGATGTTATGGCTAACATCTTTGTCATTCATTGCTGTTCTGCACAGTTGGCGGGTATGTCCCACTGCTACAGGGACAAACAGTATTGTCCAGAGCAGTTGTTCAGTGGGATAATTACAGGGACAACTACAGATTGCACATATCAAACATTCTACATCATACATCCTATTAATCTATACCACATACAACATTAAATTACATACAGTTGTGTTTTACATACCTTTTATTGTTTGGACGGGTGTGATGCCTTCCTGGTTGTGGCCTGTAGTACTTTGTTCCCCACTGTGTAAGTTCCATAGTATACGTTTGTTTTTTATTTCCTTTTATTTTTTGCTTTTTTCCTCTTTCTTTCTTTCTTTCTCTTTCTCTCTCTCTCTCTCTCTCTCTCTCTCTCCCTCTCCAGTAGAGTGAATGAGTTGGTTTGAATGGAATTCAGCATGGCTTTTGTAGGTGATGCACATGAACAGGGATGGGCTCTACACCAATCAGTGTGCAACAGTTGCTGACTGCATGCAGCCTGCCGTGTAGTGATTCTGTTAACCATTGTCATGGCAACCCAGTACTATAAAATGCTTACTCATGTGGGCGTTGTCCCTTCACCTTTCCAGTATAGAGGACATCCTTCCTGTTTGTGGGCAGCAGTGTTACAGATGGCAGGTTGCAGTTCCTATTACAGTGGCGCTTGCAGACACAGGACAACTACGCAATCTTAGGTTGTTCCAGACCTACAGACAGAGCGAGTGGTGTTGTTATGTGCTTTGTATATTGCTGGTCTTGCAGTGTTTGCGTCTACATAGTAGTTTAGGATGGAATGCAGTCTGTCTGCATAGCTCTCAACAGTGGGCCTGTCCATATGATGGCCAGTGGATTGTCTGTTTGCTTTTGCCTGTGCACCACACAGGGCTTGTCCTAGATATATCCCTGGCAATCTGTCTATTGCATGATATCAGTACATGGCTACTTCCAGTTCTGTTCCTGATGTGTTATTCCTGCATAAGGGTATGTCACATCGAATCCTGTAACACCAGCAATGTGCAGGGTGTGTAACAGAAATATTACGAATATGGCCCTGTGTTCCTGCCTCTGTTCTCCACATCAGCATCAACCCCTCCCCCCCCCCCCCAGCTAGGCAGGTGAAACATACAAACACACAATAAAAGGGCTTGCCCTAGATATATCCCTGGCAATCTGTCTGTTGCATGATATCAGTACATGGCTACTTCCAGTTCTGTTCCTGATGTGTTATTCCTGCATAAGGGTATGTCGCATTGAATCCTGTAACACCAGCAATGTGCAAGGTGTGTATCAGCAATATTATGAGTATGGCCCTGTGTTCCTGCCTCTGTCCTCCACATATATGGCTGGCTTTATCCTGCTGTGATACGGTTAGGGGTTGTTCAGTATTGGCCTATCATAATATACTGCTAGCATTCCTGCTATCATCCCAGTCATATCGTGGACTCTCACGACATTTGTTGGTCAGGGTCCATACATGTGACAGATATATAGACATTATCACAGGTAATAAATGTCCCCATAGGCCTTGACTATGGGGTGTAACTGGCGGCTGCTGAACTACATCTGTTATTGTTTATTGTTGCCTATCTTGCTGGCAAATACTTTGTCCACAGTTGTATGAATTGATGGGCCTGTCCTGGACAGCATAGTATGTTATATATCTGCACTGCCTGCATCTACTTTTCTGTGTGGGCCTTGCATTCCTCACTGATTACTTAAGTGCAGATCTATGTGCTGTCAGTAATGGCATACATTATTACAATACACCATTACAAGTTGTCTGTGTATACATATCTGTGTATCATCTCATGTCCTTTGAATAGTGAATGGGCTATGTGTAATTCCGTATTCCTGTTCAAGTGTAAATGTCATTTAGTAGGTTATACAGTAAAATGATTTTGTTATACCGATTTTACACAGGAAATAGAATGTGCTGCAGTGGGACCTGAACCAAGAATGTGTGCATGGTAGGCAGATGCTCTGCCCACTACACTATTACAGCTCTGCGTAATTTGCATATTTCTACCTTAATTTCATACCCATGCTCCCTTTCCCTGGCCCCTGAGCTCCACGTACACAGCATCCATCCATTGTGCAGTTGCTAGCCCTGCCATACCACACCTCCACATATTTCCCTCTCTGCATGTCTCGGTATTCCTCCATATAACTGTCTCGATGCAACCTTCTGCAAGTTCTTCATCAGTTTAGTCCATGTACGTCTGAGCCTTCCCTTCATCCACCCCCGATACTGGTGGAAACATTATTGTGACCCATAATGTCTGGTGCGTCCCGGTAGGGACAGACCTGTTGTTGTGTCATGATTACACTTTGCTGGTCTACACTGTTTCTCCCACTGGTAGCATCCTACTGGGTTTTCAGATTCAGTGGTTTGCTCACACACCAGACCAGCCTCATCTCCCGCTTCCGCGGATGAAACACGCCATCATGCCATGGCCCGTTTTCCATTCCTCTCTTCAGTATTATACAAGACTACTGTTCTCACAGTATGTGTGGACAGGCACTGTTCATTGGTACTCATAGACTGCTCCAAATACTGTGACTGAGCACTGTGCACATGTGTGCTGGTATTAATGTACATACTTACATACATTTCCTATACTGTTGACTGACTGTGCCGGATTATATGTTTGTCATAACAGCAGCTGATTGTATATCTGCCATGCCTTCGTGGTAACTCACTTGGACTATAGTGTGCAGGAGGGGGGGGTGCTTGGGAGTGCTGATAATGTTGTTACTGGCCACGATGAGGGCTATGGGCTACAGCATGCCTAGGGCACTGCGAGGGGAGTGTAGGCGGGTATGCACTGGTGTGCGATAGGCTCAGACCTGCTGACCTCTGGTTATGGTGTCTTACACTCTGTTGGCCTCCACATTGCTTAACCAGTGTGGGCATTGCTTACCGCTGCCCACACAGGCGTACTCCCACTTGCTGCTGCATACCCCCATGCTACTTCATGTACATGTCAGTATTATACATGCTTAAGTCAGGTGTACATGTCAGGTATGACTGTTCACGAAGGTCAGTGTAAGGTTAAGTGGAATTCCAGTTTAGCATTTCTGGTTAGGCTACACTCAGGTATTTGGGTTAGGTTAATTATGCCATACCTGTGTTGTAGAGTAAATGTGAATAGTGAAGGCGTAGGCAGGTATGTGGAGGGGGGACATTTTAGCTATATAGTAGGCCATTCGACTGATTGGTGGGGGAGCAGTAGTGCAGGTTGGCAGGGTTTTGGGATATGTATACGAGGCAGGACAGGAGGTGTCAATGTCAGTAGTTGGTGGAGGGGTCTGAAGTGTTGGGGGAGGCAGACTTCGCCAGGTGGTGATCCAAGTGTGCTTGGGTTTTCCCTTCAAGTGCTATTTACATGTGTAGTCTGGGACAGCTACGGTAATACACCTGGGTTGGGGGTTCCAGACTCTGCCAATATAGTTGTGTGGAGGGTGTCACCTACTTGTGACTGTGAACATTACTACGAATGCAACAGGGGTAGATAGGTAAGTGGTGTTATTGGGCCACACAGTGGGGCTGATAGTGGGGACATGTCCAGGGATGTGCAGGACAGCTGATGGGAAGGTCCACAGCTGGCTATTTCTTCTACAGCGATAGCTGTGTATATACCCTGCATTTGGGGGTAGGTCTGGACAATCACACCCCTGGGTGGGGGTGAGGACAGCAACATAGCTCTCAATCGATCAGAGACAAATCTCAACAGAATCAGGGACAAATCCTCAAATAATCAGGGACACTCAGGGGCATTTTTTAAATATTTGTGCTATTAACTTGAAACATTTGCAGAATAAGAAAATGTGGATTAATATAGATTTTATGATGTAAAATGTCTATAACTCTGAATTACTATCATTATTTATTAAGGGCAATTCACCACCTTTTCTTCAGCAGTCACCAGTTTTAAGAGGGATTAAGTGAGACAGACCTAAAATCGGAGTCTAAATCAGGGACGTCCCTGAAGATCAGGGACAGTTGAGAGGTCTGGACAGCAATAATACCGTGTGATGCTAATTCGTTCGGCTTATATGCCTACAGTGGGGTGTTGCAACCATGTGTTCTTTGGTGTCATTTAGTGGGTTTGCAACAACACATCTGGTTATACCGTCCTTTGCCATGTAAACTAGACTTTGCTGCAGTGGGACTCGTACCTGGCATGGCTGCTTGTTAGGCGTCATCTCTGCCCAATGCACAGTATTGCTTACATCCCTTTGGCGGTCCACTTAGAACTGCTCCAGCCAACACCTGTACAGCTAAGCCCATAATTTCATACCCATAGTTCCCAAACCGCACATCCTCTTCAGCAGTCCTCCTTACTCTGGGTGCAGGTCGGGTCTAACCACACCTCTACACACTGCCCACTCTCCACTTCTCGGGACCCATCACGTACGTTGTTTCGCCACATAGGTCATCAGGCTTCCCCAGCCTTGTAGTCCGGGAACATGTGTAAACTGCCATAGGTTATCCGTGTAATGGCTGGAAGCCTGAATAGCCATAACATTTTTGGGTTGTCCAGCAAGGGACATTCTTGTCTTTGTTTCAAGATCAGACTTGGCGGGCCTCTCCCACTGGTAGTATCCTGCCTGAAGTCTGGGAAGCAGTGGTTTGTTTACTTTTATTGTGTGTTTGTATGTTTCACCTGTCTAGCTGGGAGGGTTGATGCTACATGTTACACGTTTACTGATTGGGCCCCTCACCTCCATTGGCATGGTCTGTGAACATATGTAGTTCTTAACTGCTGTATCATATCCTAGCTACATATATATATATATATATATATATATATATATATATATATATATATATATATATATGTGTGTGTGTGTGTATATTTACACACGCACACACACACACACACACACACACACATATATATATATATATATATATATATATATATATATATATATATATATATATATATATATATATCTGTATTTGTATGCATGCATATATTTATTGCTGTTCATATATATCTAAAGACATATGGATGTATGGGTGTTTGCAGATGTATATATCTATATGTGGGTATTTATATATATGTATGTCTATGTATGTATACATTTGTACTACAGAGAGGGAGAGGTATATCTCCATGTAGTTATGGGCATATATACACACACACACACACACACACACACACACACACACACACACACACACACACACACACACACACACACACACACACACACATACCTCTACATATTTACATCTACATCTGGTTATACTGTTCTTTGCCATGTAAAATAGATTGTGGTGCAGTGGGACTCATAGCAGGAGTGGCTGCCCGTTGGGCGGCGTTTCTGCCCAATGAACACTATTGCTTACATCCCTGGGGCGGTCGGAATAGACCCACTCCAGCAAACACCTGCATGCCTAGACCCATAATTACATAACCATAGTTCCCCCACCCGCACCTCCTCTACAGCACTCATCCTTACTCTGGGTGCAGGTCGGGTCTAAACACACCACTACACACTGCCCACTCTCCGCTTCATGGGACCCATCTCGTACGTTGTCTCGACCCATGGATCATCAGGCTTTCCCACCCTTGTAGTCCGGGTATGAACACACCCCACCTTGATAGGTCATCGCAAGGGCTTTCTCCTATAACAAGACAATTTTTGGGGTGTCCCACAAGGGACGCTCCTGTCTCTGTTCCAAGATTAGACTTCTCAGGTCCACTGTGTCCCCCCCTCCCCAGTTGTATCCTGCCTGTGGTTTGGGGAGCAGTGGATTGTTTACATTGTTTGTAGGTTTGTTTGTATGTTTCCCCTGTCCGGGTGGGGGGGGGGGTTCATGCTACTTGTTACATGTTTCTTGCTTGGGCCCCTCACCTTCAGTGGCATGGCCTGTGAACATATGCCATTCTTAAGTGCTGTATCTTATCATAGCTATATATCTGTGTATATCTACACACACACACACACACACACACGCACACACACACACACACACACACACACACACACACACACACACATATATATATATATATATATATATATATATATATATATTGCTGTATATATATCTAACGACATGTGGATGTATGGGTGTCTGCATATGTATATATGTATATGTGGGTATTTATTTATATGTCTATCTATGTATGTATACATTTGTACTACAGAGAGGGGGAGGTATATATTTATATAGTTATGGGTATTTATACAAACACATATACCTCTAAATCTTTAGCTACATATCCGGTGATGTTGACTGGTATCGCTGGATACTGTGTTTCGTGTGCATACCGGCCAACCTTGTGTGCTACGTATGCTTTGCAATACCTACAACTACATCTGTTAGTGTACACAGAGTCACATGTGACATCTATTGTTAGTACCAGGAATACATTCATCCCATGTGGGACAACCCAAACATTGGGTATTCAACCCTCTTCTACACCCAGGTTTACGTAGGTACCTCAGGCTATGTGCATGGTCTCCAGGATGTGCCCCACCTAGGATACTTGGGTCGGGACATCATACGGGATGGGTCCCGAGGGGGGGCAATGTGTGGTGGTGTGGTAGCTACGGGCCGGTAACCAGGGTAGGGGTGGTGGTTGCATGTGTGCTGCAATTGGTTGAAGCAGAACTGTGGGTTATGCATGTATGGTTTGGGGATGGTCTGGGTTGGATGGGCCTGTACTGCTTGGCCCGTCTAGTGGGTGGGGGAGAAGGATATGTGATGTCGGCATGTGACACATAACAGAGGGCTGATTTAATTCCCTAGTTCAATGACAGATATACAATACTATGACCTTGGTATTGTATTGCAGGGTGGACATGTTTAGCTGGGCGGGGGGTATGCAAATTCGTACGTGACGTATATTGTTTGGTGCATGTGGACATATATGTTTGTAATCATCTACCATTAGTATCTACAGATGTCTGGCCATATATACCTCTGTGGGCATATATATTTGCTTACATATGTCTAACTATGCCGGAATATACCTACGGAGATATATATCTGCGTACATATGTCACTTGATGTGTATATGTGGACATATAGATGTTGACATATATGTGTAGTTGTCAGCATTTGCATGTATATCTGTTCATATATTTGTATATATATGTATATATCTCTGGATATTTATATATACGTATGTATATGTGACTACATCTATAGATATGTTGTATCCATTTAGATAGTGCTATATTTGCACACACACACCCATCTAGCTGTAGGTATACATTCTCTGTACTGTTGCATGACTGGGCTGGGGTTATGTTTCTGACAACATGCAATTGCTGCATATCTGGCATGACGTAGTGGTAAATCATTTTGTGTATGGTGTGCATGATCCTGAGTTCTGGCCTTGCAGAGGCTGTTTATTTTGTTGCTTGGCAGAGCACTGGCCATTGGATACGGTGTGCTTAAGGCACTTTCAAGCGGTCGTAAGCGGGTTTGCACAGAGGTAAGCACTGCTGACTTCTGGTCACAGTGCCTTACACGCAGTTAGCTTCTCCTCTGCTTAGTCTGTGTCGGCGGTGCTTCACCCCACCTAAACGCACTTGCACACGCTTACTAGTGCTTACATATGCTTACTACTGCTTACCTGTGCTTACGCCTGCTTACTGCTGACTTATTCATTATAGTAATGACTCTTCATGTGCATTTAATGCAGTACTCCAGTTCACATTTAAATGTTATTTAGTAGGTTATACAGCAATATAATGTGAATAAATGTTCGTATACAGATTTCATATGCAAATGGTATGTGCTTCAGTGGAACTCGAACTGGGAATGCCTGCTCATTAGGTGGATGTGCTCACCACTACACTATTGCTGTACTATTTCATTTGCATATATCTTCCTTGTTATCCTCTTCAGCCTTTTAAGCTGCTTTAACTGTAGCTAAGCGATGGGCACACCCGCGCACCGATGGTTAGCTGTACTCGGAGTTTTAAAAATAAATACAGGGGTTACTTCTTTTTATTTTTATATCCTGTTGCTGTTGTATACATGGGAGACTGTTGGTGGGGATATGCAGACACCTATGAGTGGTCTTGCTGATTTATTTACAGTTTCTACTGTTCTACTTTGCAGGGGCATGTTTATTCGGAGAGTTTTGCTCTCAGACATGCCCCCTGCACTCGTCCACACTCTGTGTAGGATTAGGAGGTCAGGCAGTGTGCCTTCATTAATATGCATGGTGCGCTGCCGTCCTCTAACTTGCTGCTTCCGTGCAGGACTAGATTAGTCCTGCATGGAAGATTAGTGAATCCGGGGATCTAAATATACAGAAGTGCATTGCAATAACTGTGCAATACATAATCAAATTATACTGGGGGCCTTGGGGCCTAGACCCCTAAGAAGCTGCAAGGTTATAGATGCACTGAGTTGCATTTTAAAACTATTTTCCAACATTTTAATTCAATTATAGCCTAAACAAAAACATGCAAAAAGAAAGATCTTGCTTGTATTATTTTTTTCTTTCAAGGAAGCAATATGTTGGGTCTGACAATAAGATGCTTGCAAGGCTACATACATCATACATAATATCTCAGAATAATCTCTTTGTCTCTGCCTTCACCCCAAGAAAAAGATAGTTGTAGCTGTCTTCTGTGTATTTCTCTGGTGTTCATCTGGGGCGAAGGCACAAAGTGCCACAGTCATATATACTTCAAGTGGCTGATGTTAAAAAAAAAAAAAGAAATATATATATATATACATATATATATATATATATATATATATATATATGTACATATATATATATATATATATATATATATATATATATATATATATATATATATATATATGTATATATATAGGTTTGCTATCATTATGTTTAAGTGGATTTGGACGAATCCACTTCAACAAAAGGCAGGGGGTCGAATGGTGACAATGTCGAACCCGACATTGCTGAATTACAAATCTCGCCCCTATCTTGAACCATGTTAAAACCCATTTTGTGGTCGCATTCGTGACATAATTCGGCAATGTCAACTTTCATGGACGTGGGTCGATGTAAGCAGAGTTCAACCGAGTCCGGTCCCACATAATGATAGTAAACCATATATATATATATGTATATATTTTTACGCATACCTCCTCACCTTTACCACCAAAAAAACAGCTACACTGGGGCAAAACTGAAAAAAAAAAAAAAAAAACAAATAGAGCACATTAGTATAGCTAAAGTTTTTGCTGTCAGATGTATATAATAGCATGCCTCTTAAACCCTACCCTCCAAAAAATTGCCACCTATATATGTCTGATATTTGATTGTGAAGAAAGTGAAAATAATAACCTAAACAGTACGCTGTCCAGATACACACTTGTGACCTTTTGTGCAAACCTCTGAGATTAGAGGGGTAAAAGAAATAAAGGTCACACTTCTACAGTCCCTGCACAAGCTATAGCAACATTCTGTGTACACCTTACTGGGTTTATTATAAGAAGAAATTAAGTAGTAATGATCATATTATTCGTAGACCCTGACACAAAGTGCGGCACCCTTCTGTGCACACCTCTCAGCAGTGCTGGTTTTAGACTAGATGAGGCTGCAATATTGAGCATGCCCCCAGATAAAAAAAATGGTGACATTATTTTTATTTTTAACCCATGAAAGCCAACCCCAGGATTCAGGTAGCCGTTTTTTTCCATGCAGGAGCAGGTGTAAGAGCTCCTGCATGGAAAATGTCTACCAAGCGGTTCAGGATAGTGCTGTTTTCACGTGCATGAGCGGTCCTACACTGTTCTAGCATGGAAAACCTTGAGGCATGCAAATCACCTCATTTGCTGGTGAAAACTATGCAAATGAAGTGATTTAGAGATTCACAAGCTGTCAGGTCTCCATGCTAGAATAGAGTCAGTGCAGAAATGTATTCAGAAAATAACTGAGTACATTTCTGCAACTGACAAAACGGAGGCATGACAGCTTGTGAAAAAGCATGCATTATGTCCATTAGACATGCCAATGGCCAAATATAAGGCCATTGGCATTGAAAATAGATTAATTATTATGAAAATGTAACTTTTTTTTGGATGATCTCAGCTATTTAAGCATAGGGCAGTGGCGTGCAAATGGGATCGTGCCAAAAATTAAAAAAAAAAAATGTGAAAACTCAATTTTAAATAAATTTAGCATTTTGCCATTATAATCAATGACATGCAGAATGTAAGCAATACCAGGGAGCACTGGTTGTCAAGGGGAAAGGGTCTGTTTTAGTGCAGTAACTAATGATCTACACACTGGGGTATACAAATGAGGGGAGTTTTAGTGAATCACATATTTTTTCAAAGTATCAGCTTGTACCTAACTGTGTAGGTGCAGCAATACAACAGTGCAAGTCTAAGAGCTGAATGAGTTTATAAGGGGGTGTGTCATGCTTGCTGTAAGCTCATTGGAGCTCTGTGGCTCGTGTTTGCCCTTAGCTAAGCACAGCTAAGGAAGGGGGGGTGTCAGATGTGCATGAGCAGTATGTACATAGCCTAAATGGGTGTGTGCACCACGCATCGGGTTTTAAACATAAAAAAATAAATAAAAAGAGGAAATGGCAGCACTGTTTGCATTTCAGCACTGGGTATGTGTGGCGTGCCTCGGAGCTTAAATAGGGAGGAACTGAGAAGGAGAAATAGCAGTAGGAAGGCAATCAAGGAGAACTAGCATAGCTGGCAGGTGGAATGTATCAGAATCAGCCAATTACACATGCAGCAGCCCAGCACACTACTATGAACTATGCAAACACCCTACAGACTGTTTTTTCCCATAAACTCTACACCACTGGTGTACACAGATGGGGGATTTTTAACTGGAAAAACTAGCTAAAAATGTTAGAGGTTGCTGTTGCTTTACTTCATCAATATGTGCTAGAGACTGAGGGTGGTGAGAAGGAGAATGCTGACAACTGACCCACACTGAGGAGGAGAGTGTACAGACCCAGGGTAACCTACCAGGGCCTACATGAGCTGGAGATAGTGGAGCACTAAAAGGTGGACAGGGACATTCTACAGTAAATCATTGAGTTGTGCCGGCTAGGCCTCACACACAGAACTAACAGAGGGGAACCCATCCCAGTGGATACCAAGGTATGTGTAGGCTTAAGAATACTAGCCACAGTTACCTTCCAAAGACCAAATGGGGATATCATGGGGTCTCACAGGCATCAGCATCCAAAGTACTCCACCAGTTCCTGGATGCCATGATGCCACATGCCAATGAGCACATATATTTACCCACTACCCATGAGGCATTGACCAGATGTATGCATCTCTTCCACCGTATAGCAGAATGCCCTGAGGTAGTTGGTGCTATAGACTGCACGCACATCCACATCAAAGCACCACCTGGTGAGCGGGGTAGGGTCTGCATAAACCACAAGGGCTTCCCCTCCATCAACTGCCAGGTCATGTGTGATGCCCTGGGCATTATCATGAATGTGTGTGCTGGCAGCCCTGGAAGCTATCACAACTCACATATCTGGCATTGCTCAGAGCTGTATCAGGGTTTTGCCAAGGCTAGTGGGGAATGCTGGCTATGCACTGGAGTCATGGCAGACGACACCCATCAGAAATGCACACACACCCGAACAAGAACACCATAATGAGGCACATGCACAAACCAGGATCATTGTAGAACATGTTTGGGATGCTCAAGTCACAGTTCTGCTGCCTTGACATATCCAGTGGAGCCTTGCAGTACTCTCCAGCTACATGTACACAGTTGTTTATAGTATGTGCCATGCTACACAATATGATCCTGCAGAAACAACTGCAGCAGGAACAGCACGGGGCAGGGCAACACAGCCCCCAACCATTGCCAAAGCCAGCACAGGCAGAGAGGGACTCGGAGGGGGAACATCCTGAGCCTGCCCCTGTAGGCAGAAGGTGGCATGCCCAGTATGCCCATGCCCTGGCAAAGAGGCAATGCATAGCACACACACTGACACTGTGGGGACCCAAGGACTGATACCTCTCTCTGACTCGCACATACAGTAAAAGGCATGCCAAACATGACATTACCTGTGCTTTACCGTGTACAGTATAGTGAGTGTACTTCATGCATCTGACATAGTCAGCCTTCCAGCACTGTCTTCAATACTGGCCCAGCAACAAGGTAAGACACCCTTCCTATCAATTACTGAATGGAGTAGTATGTTATCATAGCTGTATGTATGATATGGATGCAAGCATGCACGGGAATTGGGTGGCTAAATGGGATAGCTGCAAATAGTTGACAGCTATATGAGACAGCAGGAAATCCATAACAAATACTGGTGTCAACATACTAGGCTGTACTACACAAGGTGACAACTCCCACCATTGTACATGTGATGGCCAAAATAACTGTGCCAATAGGTCACACACATGGATGTCAATGAGGGTTACATACCCACCACCAGCCTCACCCAGCAGTACAGGTGTAGCTGATCATAAAGACAATGATGGCAATGGTAAACAGCCCCCCACCAGACCTACAGAGACATACTATAACAGGTCTGGCAGTTGCATTTTAGTGCTGAAGGGTAGGAAGTCTGACACTGAAATTTATGCCATTATGATCTAACATGTGTACTCTACTGATATGCCTCCTGTCTGCATGATAGGTCACAATACAATATGAAATGGAAGCCAACAGAGTAACCAAAATACCAGTACAGTCATTGCAAATGTTTAAGGTCTTCAGGTGTGTACCCCCCCCCCCCACAATCCCATGTAGAAATGCAGTAACATGCAAGTTTGAGGAGTAATATCACTGGAGTACAGATTGCCAGAGCTGTCCTAATCTACATTATTGCATGTGTACAATATGCAGGGGTCAGTGTTGTAAGTTTGTTGTGTGTTTAATATTGCCAGGAAGTAGTCAGCATGTGAGCCTGGATGGTTGTGTCTCAGTTGGCTAGGTACAGTACAGTGGTCAACAGGGCCATGTTCCAACAGCTGCAGTGTCAACCACACTGCTTTGCAGCTACACCCATGTTAGCAGTTGTACATACTCACTGTCCAGATGTCAATATCTGTCACCGTCGGAAAGCTGGACATGCCATAAATGGGGGACCATACATAGAAACAGCACACATGTGGAAGTAACCTACACAGAGTGCATATAAAATAACTGTCAACTGCACACAAATTTGGAATTATACATAGAGGTTAGCATCACATTCATTGTCCCTCTAGTATGGAATACTGGTAGTCTGGCCATTCACTGGCAGACCACAAAAGGCACAGTTATAAAGTAATGACAGGCTGCCCAAGTCCACACACAAGCCAGCATAAGGGGAATGTCCCAGGTATATTGTGAGTCAGGTGCAAGTAGCTTCCGTATCACATATGCAGCCAGCTCACCCCACCATCAGCCACAGGTTTATCACAGGTCATATCCTTGCTGTAGGAAATAAATACAGCATGAACCCATCTCTGTAGGAGAATGCATACATGATGATGCATGCTGAATAAGTGTCCAATGCAGGTGTGTCCCTAGCTGTAAGCAGCAACCCAACCACATCCAGACTCGTGAATCAGTATGAACAGGAAGGATTGACAGGAGCACCTCAACCACTTACCACTGTCACCCCAGGGTAATCCACTGGCTTGCAGCCTGGAAATGTATGACTGACAGAATGCACTGGCCTGCTACAGATGGCCTGCAGCACTCTCAAATGGCATACAATGCCCTGGCAAAGGCCCATGCCTCACCCATAGTGCCAATGTACGGAATGTCAGGTGGTCCTAACTAACAACCTAACACAGTAAACAGAAAACAAATGCAAGGCCATGTTGACAAATGTCAGTAGCATGCCTCCCCATGTCCTACTGCAAGAACTGTGAACCAGGCCATAAATACTACTGGGATAAAGGCCCAGCTATAGGGATACCTTTGAGATATTGCTTTCATAATGTTAGGAAGAGGAGAGAATAACAGAGGGGGTGTAGAAGCATGGATGTCATGGAGTGTGTGAAGTCTGAAACTCTAATGTCCGCCCATACCAACCCCTGACTGCACACCGATGAATGAATAGCCACAAAACTGCTTGTAAACCACAATGTGAAGGTAAACTGACCAGATGTATGAGTCCTGCCTCTGGATAACCTGAGTGTATCTGTACAGCTGAGAGGTATGGCCCAAGCAGGATATGGCCATTCCTTTAAGTTGAGAAAAGCACAACAAGAGGCTCATCAGCCATCATACTAACAAGGTGCTGGACCATTTACACAGAACCAGCAGTCTATTGTCTGTAGCTACCCCTCCACAATGGCAGGTGTGTTCTAGAATGTGTAGTCTATATACCTCAGAATATTGGTCTCAGCTTCATTCATCTTGTATTTCCCTGGTAAATAACTGTGAGCAAAGAATGATAGCTGTCAGTAATTGATGACATGATACATCACAGTGTAAAACAGTACATATGTCAGAAAATCTATGCTACAACCAACCATGTTACACAAGCAGCACAAATAGCAATAGTTACAGTATCCCCCATAAGTTATGCTCATTGTGTCTACATGTTGGCAACCTATCCACAGATATCCTGCAGAAACAAAACCCTGATCTGGAGTCCAACTCTCCCTGGAATGGATGCACACACACAATATAGAAGATCATACTGGGTATGCTTCTACACTTAGAGAAACGAAGCCCATGTCTGACAACACAGTGGACTACAGATATCGGTTATTCACAGATGTCTGTGCACACACACCAAATTGTACACCCTTGATACTTCACACACACACACACACACACACACACACACACACACACACACACACACACACACACACACACACACACACACACACATTGGATAGGAATGCTCACACATATCTAAGGCCAACATAATATATTCACCTACTACACACCTATCAAGCAATGAACCTATGGATCTCAGTACTGGCAAGTGTGTGTGTGTGCGTGTGTGTGTGTGTGTGTGTGTGTGTGTGTGTGTGTGTGTGTGTGTGTGTGTGTGTGTGTGTGTGAAAAGTAATCTCATTGTGTTTGGTTGATGAATATCCCCTGTGTCTGTGGTTATTAGCAATTGGAGGTGTGACAACACATACCATTCTCCACTCTCCAACAGATGTTGTAAATCAACATATACCTATGTACAACCCTTAGCGCTATAATCTGTGAGGCATAAGCAATCACTGTGTTACAGACCGGGGATTTCCATGCACATACAACTGTACCCTGCCTATGCCATGGTGGATGCGTTACCACACTGCCATACCTCATGGTCTTGCTGCAGGGCCACATCCTGGTGACACACAGACACCTAGAACAGAAACAGGCTACAGCATGTGAGAACACATATTCACTCAGCACTTCACTTGTGGGGGGAGAGAGGGGTAAAGCTGGCACTGAATGTGTTGTCAAGACTGTGGCCAATATCTGTTGTCTCAGGATAGGTATTAGCATTGTGCAGTAACTCACAGCATTTGTGTTTAATGCTGTGGAGGTTGTTGATATAACTATCAAAGGCTGTTGTGATTGTCATCAGTGTCTGCTGCATGTCTGCCATCATAGATGCCTGTAGGGGATTCCATGAGGGATCTAAAGTTGTGTTTGAGGCTAATAAGGGAGTTCAGCAGTCATGGAACACCACCTTTCTCTGCAACAGTGTCCTCCTTCTGATATACACTTTAGTAATGGCAGGGGACCATCACATTATCTCCCAGTGTTTGGAGGACAGTGTCTGGGTTCTGTTGGCTCTGGCTAGTACCACGCGCTCATGTACCTGTTTGTACAGGGCATATGTGAATGATTCCACAGTTATGCAGCTATTTCCCATTGCCATGGGTGCAGTGAAGTCATCCACCCCTGTTTTCATGACTACAAAGTCAGCTTTGGAGAGGTTTTGCAAGGTGGTTACCTTTGTGGGGGTGTGGCTGAAATGATGAGTTCCATGTTGATTACAGCCTGTGTGGATATCACCATGCAGGGATTGACATCTGTGGATGAGCAACAGTCCCATATTTAAGTATTCAACACAGGTCAAGGTTGTTGCATCCTCTACCAGGGTCAGTATGTGCTGGTCCAGAGCATGGGAAATCATGAATCCCAGAAGTGTTGGGCCACTGTACTGATGCTTGGCTACTTTGTCCAGTTGATGGAGGGGTAGTTGAAGTCTCATACTATGTCAGTGTTGTGTTGGACCATCATAGATGGCAGGGTGTTGAGGAATGTGCATTGACAGTCTAGTGACATAGATGTGGACACAGAGCAGGCTGTGGTCTGGATTGTACTATTACCCCAAGGCAGTTGTACCGGAAGTATCTCCAATGCATTATGCTGAGATACTAGTCTAGAGGTGTTCTTAGCCATAATGAATACGGAGACACCACCTGTGGAAATATGGTGTGGTCCATGTTTGGAGGCTGACAGCTGTGGAATGCGTCATAGCCTGATACTGCAGGTCTGCTGTCTGCTGCTGTGAACCACCTCTCCATTATAGCAGACATGTGTCCTCTACTTCAACAAGTGCACTGAGTGTCTGCATCCTGACAGTTAAATGTATACTGTTGAGCAGCATGACCCTCAGATTGCATAAATGTCTAGCTGTGGTAATTGCATTAGGAACACTGCCTAATAAGGCATCATACAGGAGGCAAGACACTTAGCTAGTACCTGAAAACCCAGTGCTGGCAAATGTAGGACATCTGTGGCAAGTCATTGTGTTCTGGCAATCATGTCATCCCAAGCAGAGAGGTACTGGATCCCCTGAAAATGACACAAAACATGTAAGCCAATGTTGCAGTCAATCATCTGTTGATAGTACTGCAGCATCATTCTGGGTGATGGCGGTACACTGTTTGGGGCTACTGTCACACCTGCCTGGACCACATAATCAGAGAGTTCAACCATGTCTCTTGTCATGTAGTCCAGGGAGGTGTGTCCCAAGTCATTCACATCCACATGGAAGCAGAGTGATACTCATAGTTGTTGTGGAGTGCCATGACTGGCTGTGTTATGTGTTGGATGCTGGCATGTGATAGATATTTGGCTGTTACCTGCCCTATATTCAACTTAGTGAGTGGGATATGTGTGTGCCTCAGTATTGAGTTACCCATGATCACTGTATTGTGCAAGGCGGTTAGCCTTAAGAGCTTAGGTTGAGGGGCACACTGTGTAGGTTAAATATGTGTCCCTTGGCATGTGCCATGTCACGGTGTCTGAGTGGGTGTCTGTCTTACTGGTCTGTGCTATTTGGGTAAATGTCCATTGCGTGCCTCTGGGAAGGTGAGTGTGTGGCTTTTCACTGTATGTCATGGTTGTCAAAGTGGGTGTCATGGTGAGCTACGTGTTCCACATGGTGTGGTGCAGGTGTTGATCTTATCCTCTTGACCTAAAATAAAACAAGCACAAACGAAGCTAAAAGTAAACAAAGGCAAGGAAGTAAAAAGTCAATTTGTTTAATGTATCCATGTAAATGTAAGCGCTTTCGGACGCACAAATGTGCAGCCTTCTTCAAACAAACAATTCAAGTTAATCAAGGGTTTAATAACCAACACTTAATGACATCATCACTACTTAATCATATATTAAAGCAACAACTCTCCCATTACCATAAATAGTATACAATACATACAATATCTACAATATAAAAAATCCTATATAAAATACCTATTAAATATACTAATTATAAAATTATCTATAAAAAATATATATGTATGTATGAAATAAATAAATAAATATAAATATATATAGGATATATAAATATATATATAATATAGGACAAGCCTTTAGAAAGTAAGTCTATTAAGTCATTAGGAACAACAACATCAGTGAAATTATATATCTTAAAGTCACCTGTTGTGTTAAACAAAACCTGTGGATACGGATTGTCTAATAAAATATTAGTGCTGGTTGAACTAGTGTCCAGCATCATCTCCGTCAACGATTGTTCTTCCTGTTGCATCAGGGATTGATATTATTCACTCTCGGCTTAGAGTTCTTGAAGGCCCCCTCATTCCAAAAACCCACTTGGTTGGAACCCTGATTATTATTTACTTGTTGGTTTCTCAACCGTTGACTACACCTAGGAGAATTACTCGTGTATTCATTGGTGCCATTAACACCACTGCTGTTATTAGTTCCAGGGAGTTCAATGTTATCAGATCTCCCCCTGTCCTCATATAAAGGCATAATATTGGCAGGCAGTGTTGAGTTAGGAATGGACTCACCCAAAGGTGGAGGGGGGTAGGCAGTCCCATTGGTATAATCCCTCCGGTCATGTTCAAGCTTTTTAATTTTAACTAATTTCATTTTTTCAACAGCCCGCTCTATGCTGTTAAAAATATGAATATATTCGTATTTATACCTCAAAAAATCAACATCATTCTTAATTAATGTCTCTATTTCAAATAATTCATTCTTAAGCTGATTGGCTTGAGAAACATAATGATTAACAAGTAATGTCAGAAATTTACAACCCTGCTTGTCAAACAGGGCTAATAACTCTTTGTGAAATTGCAAATTACAAACTAAGCCCGAGGGGAAACGCCACTGCCGTAGACCCTTCGGGACATTAGATCTAGCAATACATTCACGTAAATAAACAATTTCAAGCTGCAATTTCTTGTATTTAAAGAGATTAATGTCAAATTTCTTTAAATTATCCATAATGGTATGGACCGACAATGAATTAGCCAGGTCGGTAACACCATTCATAACTCCAGCACTATAAGTCAAATGAGTGGAAGAATTAAGACAATCCATTAAGGAAGGTAATGTACAAACTCCAGATGCATCACTTGGGGAAGTTGCAGCCACCGTAGTGCGAACATGGTTGTTGCTTGAATTTGGGATGTTCGACAGTACAGTGACCCTAGTCATTGTAAGGGGATCCAATGAAATGTTCATTAAAGACAACGCAGATCTCAAATCAGCAGGAGAGTTTGGTCTATAAGTTGAGCTCACCATGTTAGAAGTAGAGTTCGCCAATATTAATTATTAAATTCTGACGCCAAATCATCCACTCGGGTAGTAAGGTTTTGAATGAGTAAAGCAAGATTCCCAATGGCATTTGTAGCAGCCTCACTCGGTGCATTACTCATCCCTTCTTGGGAAAATAGAGATATTGAATCATTGTTACATCCACTTGCCATATCCAAAAAACAAAAATAAAACAAGCACAAACCAAGCTAAAACTAAACAAAGGCAAGGAAGTAACAAGTCAATTTGTTTAATGTATCCAAGTAAATGTAAGTGCTTTCTGATGCACAAATGTGCAGCATTCATCAGACAAACAATTCAAGTTAATCAAGGGTTTAAAAACCAACACTTAATGACATCATCACTACTTAATCATATATTAAAGCAACAACTCTCCCCTTACCATAAATAGTATACAATACATACAATATCTACAATATAAAAAATCCTATATAAAATATCTATCAAATATACTAATTATAAAATTATAAAATTATCTATAAAAATATATATGTTTGTATGAAATAAATAATAATTATTAAATAATAATTATTTTTTAAAATTCACCTATGAATTTAATACTAGTAATATCAGCTTTTTGGATGTCCTGTTGAGCAAGGATATTAATAATGACCATTATATAGCTAAGATTTATCGTAAACCAACCTATTCCAATTGTTTTTTACATTTTGAAAGTTCACACCCATTCCTTCAGAAGTGGCCCGTAGTAAAGGGGCAGTTGGTGAGGGCTGCCCGTATGAGAACTCTGGACCATGAATTTCAGCTAGAATGTGGCACCCTTAAGGGAATGCTTGTTGTACAAGAGTACCCTTTCGATTTAATTGAGAGTCTAATAGAAGAGGTCATCAATAACCTGAATTCAGGTTGGTTTAAACCCATACTTAATAATGGTATGGTTTCTATGGATGAATCACTGGAAACGTCTGGGCATAATAATAGTATTTTGATCAAAAGGGGTGTAACTAATTTTTCCTTAACTTTTTGTACAGCCTTCTCCCTTGATGCCTATGAAGTAAGATCTGTTTTAGGTAAAAATTGGGCTTTTTTAATCGAAGATGGGGGTCTTAGGAATAAGATACCAGGAACCCCTAAAATTATTTATAAACAGAGAGTTAATCTTAAGAATCTGGTTGAGAGAAGTCATTTACCAACTTCTAGACCAGGGGGATGTTTAAATATGGTGGTTGTAACTATTGTAAGTATATAAAGGTTTCAAATAAGTTTTCCATTGGTTTGGTTAATTATCTTATTAAAGAAAGATTTAATTGCAACAGCACTGGGGTTGTATACCTAGCTGAATGTCAACATTGCCCTCAATTTTATATTGGTAAGACTGAATGCCATTTGAAACAGAGAATATATGAACACCAATATTGTATTTCAAAAAAGATTATACAAATGCCCTAGCTAGACATTTCAATGACCACAATGACCACTTGTTTTTAGTTTTGGTCATTGAGCAGGTTAAGGTTAACCCAAGGGGTGGCCATTGGTCTCTGAAATTGGAATAAATGGAACTTTGGTGGCAACTGTTGACTAATACCTATGTTTCCTGGACTAAACGAAATGAGCTCCTTGAAGTGCTTACTTAAACTGAAATGCCTGGAGAGATGTGAATTTTGATTAAATGTGTGTATATATATATATATATATATATATATATATATATATATATATATATATATATATATATATATAATTATTATTTATTTCATACATACATATATAATTTTTATAGATAATTTTATAATTAGTATATCTGATAGGTATTTTATATAGGATTTTTTATATTGTAGATAGTGTATGTATTGTATACTATTTATAGTAAGGGGAGCGTTGTTGCTTTAATATATGATTAAGTAGTGATGATGTCATTAAGTGTTGATTTTTAAACCCTTGATTAACTTGAATAGTTTGTCTGATGAGGTCTGCACATTTGTGCATCTGAAAGTGCTTACATTTACTTGGATACATTAAACAAATTGACTTGTTACTTCATTACCTTATCCTCTTGACCTGCTAGTCCAGTCTTTGCTGGAGAGTGCATATGTCCACATTGGGTGATATATGGATAACTCTCACAGGTCTGAGTGTTTGGAGTTTAGAAGGGAGGGTTGTCTGTGTACATGAGACAGTTGCAACAGTGCCTCAGAAAGGAGAAGTGCACCAGATTAATTGGTGAAAGCACAGAAAACTGCCCTTCAAGCATGCCAGGAGGGGTGGACATAACTAGTAAGTACTAAGGCTACATCTGTGATGAACGAGTACTGCTGATGGCTCCAAGGTGTGCCACACTTCTTGATACAATAACCTGCTGAATTGCCAAACCATAATGCTATTTGAAGTGCAAGACAGAAAGAACTAGTATGATGTAAGGGTGGAACAAGAGGCAGACTGTCTTCCACCTGTAATACTTTACCTCAACTGTGCAGTTATCAGCAGCTTTGTAAGGTGAAAATTCAGTAAGCCCTGTAGTGCATGCGGTAACTGCGTAACACTATAGTAGACAAAACTAGATAGGCAGGAGTTCTAATCCCAATACTGGCAAGTTTGTGTTTGTGTGTGTGTGTTTGTGTGTGTGTGTGTGTGTGTGTGTGTGTGTGTGTGTGTGTGTGTGTGTGTGTGTGTGTGTGTGTGTGTGTGTGTGTGTGTGTGTGTCATGTACTGTCTGGTTTATACCATTTTTTACTTGTGTACTACCCTTCACACTTTCCCTTGCCCCAATCTAGTAGTCCTGTTGATGTCATCCACCTTAGAAGTACCTTTGGAGTAGTTAGAAATGGATAAGCTCTGTGGCACATCTGATAACTGTGTAGCACTATATTAGAAATACCTAGATAGGCAGTAGTTCTAATCCCAGTGCTGACAATTGTTTGTGTGTATGTGTGAGGATCATATCTTGTGTGGCTTACACTATTTTGCTGTGTGTACCATACATGGTTGGTGACCACCTCCCACTGCCATTACTTTATATAGTATATTAACAGTATATGCCTCACATGCAGCAGGTTAAACCATTGTACAGTCCTCTGTACAGATGTGTGCGGAATTTCCATATGTTTTCAACCTATATATGGTCTGAAGTGGTCTGTGTGCCGTAACAATGCCCATGTATGTAACATTGTAGCCAAATAGGCCACAGTGAGTGTACTGACACATATGGCAGCATGAGGTATCATACCTGACTAAAACATAATGCTGATATGAAGTCTGCCACCCTCACAGGTGACCACTCTTGTAGGTGCAATACATGAGTCCAGATGCTTGGTTTTACAAGTAAACTGTTCATGTTATGGGTCACATTAAAGGCTGGAAGAGGTGTGGACTGACATATAGTGGTCCTAATTAGTAGGAAACAGGAACACCTTGCATCTTAACAGGGTTGTGTACACAATTTATATCCACTGTATATCACTAATGTGTCAAACACGTCCCTACCTTAAGCCATTTGTCCAGACCATTTTGCTGGCCTCTGTCCAGACGTCTTGGCACTGACAAGTTGTGAGGTATGCTACAGGAATATTGAATTTGCATCAGATAGGCCCCAGTGATGACCATTGTGATGCAATGCAGTTAAGCCCAGCACAAGTGAACATGTACAGACAGCAATCTAGGTATTACATAAGGCAATATAGCTATTACTGATGGTTGTGTGCATGGTAAATTGCATGCCCTTCACATGCCTGGGGTATTGCCAGGCAACAACAGAACAATGTCACACTCACCAGCTTCAGGCTGCTGACCCATATGCAGACCAAAGGGTCCTAGGTAGCTGTGAGAGGGAGTTATTGTCAGCAGACTCACATGTGGCTTGGTACAGGATGGATGCAGCATGTCTGCACATTTACAGTACTAACCCCAATAATACACACTGTTCTGTACTCACTATAGATGTGCACCTCTGTGCATTAGAAATCCCCATCCACAACTGCAATTGGACCTGACACATGGATGTAGATACAATATAGACACATGCATGTCTGATACATTAGTGTACTAATCCCCACTTGGCCCTTACCTGCATGCTCCTCATCAAGTTTGTGTGCACAACCCCCTCCATAATGCTTTCCTCAGCTTCATGGCTTGTGCATTGGGCAGGTGCCCCAATGTTGGTGAGGAGTTCCTCAGTGAGTGTCAGTGGGGGCTGGATGGCTGGGCCCCCACCTGTGGCTAGCTGATCCCTCGCTACAGTAGCAGCCCATTGATGGGCATGGTGGATAAGGTCAGTGGCCCAATTCTGCACCTGCTCATAAGTTCTGCTGTGCAAGCCAGCAACATTATCCTGTGAATCAGACTGTTCAACAGGGCGGTCCTCTCCCGCACATCATCTGCTCTTCATCCACATAACAGGGTATAATGTTCAATCACATATTGGGTGATGATGTCAGTTTCCCCAAAAGAGAATGCTGGTAGGTGAGCCCTCTGCATGTTACCTGGAAGACATAAACAGGAAAAAAGTCACAGGACCTCATATGGTTGTCAAATTGCACATCAACAGTGGGTATTACTTGCAAATAATCCACACTACACCATAACACTCCAAGCTATCATGGCTATAGCAGCTTGCATTACACTCCTGGCCCTGAGCTATCTTATTCCACCCAATTTTGGACACTTGATTGCATAATCCTCTATTCTCCATTCATTTCTGTGTAGAGGGTTGACAGTGGCCATCTTCCATGTGGATGGTGTGTGGATGGTGGCAGGTCTGTATTTGACCATGGTGTGTGACAGAGCTGTGAGCACATGCCTGAGTTCATGTAGGAGGCAGACAGTGATGTTATTATGCCCCAAGGGGGTATGCTGTTGTTGCCTTCAGTAGGCAATATGTACATGCTCACCATTGCTGAGGGGAGGAGTGTGATTGATGTCCATATCCCCCTGTACAACTGGGGTGAACAGGGTGGTGATGTTCCCACCTAACCTGTCTGATGCAGGTTGCCTATATCCATGGCATGTGTGTATGAGGTGTTCATTACCTGTAGTACAGGGTGAATTGTGTTGTTTCCACTGAAACTGACAACATATGTGGAGACACTGTTGCAATTGTCCTTGTGGTGTGGAAATGTCTGATTTGTAGATAGTCAGCCTTACAGGAAGTCACCTATGAACTTACATGCTTGCTCAGATAGAGGTGGACTTGCGTCCAAATTGTTGCCTGCACCTATGTGTCCCTGTACAGCCAATATAGCAACCTATTATGTGGTTTGTGTATTGGTACTGTCCACCAAAGGGGATTACTTTACTTTGGCAGAGCTGGTTATACAGCTCAGGTACTGTTGAGTCCATATAGCTACAGTGGATATAAAGGGTACACACCCCTGCTACAATGCCTGGTATTTATGCAATTGGAACATGACACCACAATAACTAATTTCAAAACAATTCTTACCTTTAATGGGACCTATAGCCTGTACAATTCAATTGAAAACATAACAATCAGGTCTGTGAAAACATATGAAAATAATAATAGGTACAATAAGCCAGTTGAATGAGTGTGCACACCCTTAAACTGATTTGTTGTGTATGCACTTCTTGAGATGGTTACATCATTAATTCATCTTGGTTTGGACTCTAACATCATGGCACATCTTCACTTGGCAATAGTTGCTCGCCTTCCTAGAAAAACCTTTGATTGTTATTCAATGGAATTGTACAGGTTAGGGGTCACATTCAAGATGAGAAACATTATGAAATGATCTTCTGTGGTATGATTGTCATGCAGCACACAAACCTGGCATTCCAAACAGGGGTGTGTACACTTGTGATATCCACTGTATATAGGTGTTGAAATAGCTGTTGTGGTGGGCATGGACAGAGGGTCATAACACAGTTGGGACTTCTCTGATTACTACCTGATAATCATGCCTACTCTAGTACCCATATCAGTGTCAGGGCAATGCAACAACCAGTAGCTGTACACATTTATATCTGTTGTATGCACTGATGCTGATATTACACAAATCTGCAACATCCACAACATATGTACCTGACTGCTTGAAACCCAGGTGATTAGTTTTGTGCCTTCCAGCTGAAGATATGCATACATACATCCATGTGCTCAGGGATACCTGGTATACATTTCTGTTCTATGTTAGCATAGTACACTGTATTTACAGTCTTGCTGCTCAGTCATACTTCTCAACCTGTTATAGCAGTACGTCTGGACAATGGGACACATAAATGGGTGACAAAAGGGACATCAGTACTGATACTGTATTAATATAGCTGCATCATACATTAGTATGTTAATTACACAGTAGGCTTTGAAATCACTCTGATAACCTGGAAGATGTCCAACAGTCATATGTAGGCTATTATGTTACAATGTCATTGCTCACAGACCTGCCAATGGTCTGGCTGACATAAGACAGGTATATGTGTATGTGACTACAGATATCAGTCACAAATGTGCTTATTGTCCAGCAGAACACTGTATTAATTCAATATATCACATGCAGTTCAACACACATGTCTGCAGCAGTACTTTACTATGTACATGCCCTATATAGGTCTCTTAGCTTTACAAGACAAACATGTGTCATACTCATATTCACAGGTAACATATGGATATGAACAACATCCCATTAACTGGACTAGCAGTGGCACAGTCACTACTGTTTGATAGACACTCTAGTGGTTGTCATTTATGAGATGTCCTTTCCCAGGGTGAGCCAGGCTCCTGAGCTTTGATTCTACCTTGCAACCTCTTAGAGCATCACATCTGGACAAAGCCTAAACTGATGGGGGATAAATAGGGACAGACTTTAAATATTCCTGTTACAAACATAGAACATTTGTAGAATGATACATTTTGCATTACCATGAATATTCTTAAGGATGTGGAATCTTAAACTCAAATGTTTGTCATTACTTGATGACTTCAATCCTCAGCTATTTGCCAGAAAAGTACATATTTCAGAAATAACAGACAAAAACTATGATGGGAAAATCTGTACATTCTGTGAAGGTCTATACAATTGAGAGGTATGGCTGTGATCTCTCCCACTGCAGAGTGGACCAGATACTATGGCCATAGCAGCTGTTCAGCAGGACATTAGTACAGCAAGTCTTGATGGGACATATATTCCTCCAAATCATATTTCCCATTATTACAGATCAAGTACTACAGTCAATTACATGATTAGATGTACCATTTATCTTTTTTTTGTCTTCTCTTTTCCAGTTTATGTTTTATTTGTTTTCTCTCTCTCTCTCTCTCTCTTTCTCTCTCTGTGCACTACCGGGATAGAGCTGGTTTGAATAGGTGGCAGCATGGCTTTTGTAGGTGATGCTCATGACCAGGTGATAGCCTGTGCACCTGTTGGTGTTCCCCACTTGCTAATTGCATGCAGAGCAGCTGTGTAGTTCTTCTAATAGCCAATGTCATGGCAACACACTCCTATAAATGAGTATTCCATGTGGGCATTGGCCCTTTCCCTTACTTGTGAGGAAGACATCCTGGAGTGTGAGCTACTACCTCTTACAACAAGACTTATGGAGACAAGCCAACTAAATAGTGGAGAAGGTTCAAGACTTAGGGGCAGAATGTGAGTATTGCTGTTATATGTCTGGAATACTGCTAGTTTAACAGGGTTTGTCTGCACATGCTACTTCAGCATGGGTTTCAGTCTGCCAAAGTTCAGTCTCTGCATAGCTCTCAACTGTAGGGCCATCCAGACAATGGCCACAGGTTAGCCTGTTATGTTTGGTCTGTTCCCCAGACAGGTGTTGTCCTTGGCAAATCAGTAGCATACTCTTGGTGACTGCATTCTGTAAAGGGTAACATCCATTTGTTTTTCTGACTCTATATCCCTCAGAAAAGATATGTTACAACAAACCCTGTAACACCAGCAACTTTCTCACTGTATAACAGCAATATTTCAAGTATGGACATGTATTTGGGCCTTTGTCCACCAATTATGTCAGACTTTGTCCAGATGTCATACAGTAGGAGGTTGATAGGTATAATGGTCTATCATTATTTAGTGCTGTCATTGCTGATGAGGGGAAAGGCTGGAAAACATGTTGAAGTCTGTACATTCAAGAGGTTGGTGTACAGAGAATGCACTTAGATGCCCTTGTAACATATTTTATGTGGGGGAGAGTAACACATGTTTTAAAACTAGGCTGTTAGAACATGTGAGACATTATTGATAAGAAAGATGACAGCTCTATAGCCGTACATTTGAATAAATCTCACCACGGGGACAGTAGTGGGTTTCAAGGTACTGTTTTTAAAACAGTTGGTTCTTCATTTTGATGAAACATTCATAAAAGGATGATTATGTACAGACTCAATGTATTAATATTAAATGTGATACTTTATCCTGTAGGGGGTTAAATGAGGAGTGTAATTGGAGGCTGTGTATTTAATTATGTAATTATGTGTTGCTTCTTGTGATTAAGGCATGGATTTCTTGTAATGTTTTACTCCTTAAAGATTTTGGCCAAGACATCACAGTATAATAAATATGTGTGAATTACTGGATGGTTGTATTTCTCTTTGCTATGTTCAAACATTTTAGTTGTTTTGCTAAGAGGTTGTTGTATGTCTGGCCATTGTGTATGGCCTATTATGATTTTGTAGCAGTGTACTGTTCACTTATTTATTTGGACTGTGTGGGGGGGGGGCAGATGTGAGTGTCATGGCTCCTTTTGTATCCAACTGTGCATGCTGCCCCAGTTATGGGTAGTCTATCAGCAGCATATGTTTGTATGGGCATTTTGTATCTATGTGTGTGTGTGTGTGTGTATATAAATATATATATATATATATATATATATATATATATATATATATATATATATATGCATATATATACTGCACCAATCTTTCAGCACCATAAGTTAGCTCAAATAAGCTAAAATAACTAAAAATAAAAAAAACAGCACTCAGGAGAGTACCATAGCAATCTTTTAATGGCAGACATGTTCTGCCACACCCAACAAACCAAGGTTTCACCTCATGGCGTCATCAGTGATATCTTCAAAAAGAGGAAGCCCATCCTTTATGCACTTGTTCTTAAAGCTGTATTCCAATAAAGCAATACACTTGTGCCACCCAGTGTAAATCATACACAACTGGAAACTTCTTGTTATTACATATATACACATTACTTTTCACTTTAGTCCACATAACCTAAGGTTAATAAATATTTTTAACCTTGAAAAAAATCCCCAAGTTAAGGTACAAATTCATTATGATAACAGGAATTTTTTATACATTTTGATTTATCAATGTTCATTTAAACCTGGTTTGAATAATGCTCCCAAATTAACTATCCACATTCTTTATTTCTTAGTAAGAATCTTGTGTCTATGTGCTATTGTCAAATCAGACCCTACCACTTTATCTATTTCTACATATATGAAATGTGCCCTAGGATGTACCTGCATAGGCTTATATAACACTGCGTGTCCTTTTACAGTTGATATCACTAATATGTAATGTTATCTGCTGTTTCAAGCTCAAAGATGTCTGCCCAATATAAAAAGACCCACACTGACACACAACCATATATATCACCCACTCACTTGTACAAGTTATGAGATGTCTGATATCAAATCCTTTTGTGATATTGACTGAAGTGAATGACTTAGTTTTAGAAATTACTTTGCAATGAATACAGTATTCACAATAGGTTTGAATGAACATTGGTAAATCAAAATGTATAAAAAATCCTGTTATCATTATGAATTTGTACCTTAACTTGGGGATTTTTTTTCAAGGTTAAAAATATTTATTAACCTTAGGTTATGTGTACTAAAGTGAAAAGTAATGTGTATATACATAATAATAAGAAGTTTCCAATTATGTGTTATGTATGATTTACACTGGGTGGCACAAGTGTATTGTTTTATTGGAATACAGCTTTAAGAACAAGTGTATAAAGGATGGTATTCCTCTTTTGGAAGTTAGCACTGATAATGCCATGAGGCGAAACCTTGGTTTGTTGGGAGTGGTGGAACATGTCTGCCATTAAAAGATCGCTATGGTACTCTCCTGAGTGTTGTGTTTTTTATTTTTAGCTATTTTAGCTTATTTGAGCTAAATTATGGTGCTAGAAGATTGGTGCAGTTTGTATCTACTATCCGCACACCACAGTACATCATGCATGAGATTCAGATTGAGGAATACAAATGTTTAAACTTGCTGATGCAGACCAGAGGCCCTTGAAGGGGTTTGGTGCATTTGGTGATTTAGGCAATTTCCGAGCTAGTCAAGCCATGTGAAGGGAAACTAACGGATGACAATACGTATTTGGTGAGGTTATGGAGCCTATGGTGTTATTTGGTCTGAAGGGGAAAGACGGTGTACAACGTTTTATGGGATGAGCAGCTTTGTGGTATTTATGATGGCTGAATAAGTGTATTGGTGACACAGAGTCCTGGTTGGTTTTTGGAGGAACGAGGAGAATGCAACGTGTTTCATCATTGAGTTGAATGGCCTAATCAATGTTTGGACGTTATTCATTGGCGTTCTGGTATCGCATTTAAGCAAAGGTACTTTTCTGATATAAAACTTTGGCCATTTTGAGGAGAAAATATGGGACAAGAGTGATTAATAAACAACAGTTGAGGATGAGTATACCAGACAATTGTTTTGCATCATTGAGGCAAATTGCCTAAGTTAAGTTTGGATATTATTCATCAGCGTTTTGGTATCATTTTGAAGAAAAGGTACTTTTGAGGTAGAAAACTTTTATGTCTCATAGAAAAATATATGGGACAAGTGTGATTAATATCTAAGGGCTGCGGATGTGTATATGTATGCCAGACAATTGGTTTGGTGGAAAGGCCAGAAGAGGCCTATGTTTACTGAACGGAACTTTGTGTGATTAATGTATTGTACCCTTAAGCTGCAGTTAAACCTTCACATTTATTACCTGATGCCACTTGAATGTATATAGTGGCATTTATTTACATATGATTCAAGATTTGTTGTGTCAACATTTATTGACATTTCATCTTTTTGAACAAGTATTTTGTTATGCTTTAGACTTATGTATATGAGCTTACACCATGAAATTTATGGAAAGGTTATGTATTTGAAATTGCTTATTTGCATCATTACAGTTTTTAGGGAATGGCATCACATTTGTATTAAGAACCACAACACACAGTGAGAGTCGGCTAGTAGATATGGCAATATGGCAGAAATACATGATTTAAAAACATTTTTGGATAATCTGGCCACAGATAATGATGATTTGACATCATTTATTATGGAAAGAGGGGCTGAAGCATCGCAGAGGGCCACCAGTAAAACTGATTTGGAAACACAGTCCACATCACTTTTAGATATTATGAGAAAGGCACGGTCTAATGTTTGGCACAGGAAATTACTTAAAGCTTACTCTACAGCTAACATAGCACCTAGAGGCCTCAGAGTTTATGTGGAACCTGGGGTTGGGATGGAGAATGAACAGTTTATTCAGAAGTGGTGACAAGTACAGCTTATGGCATCTAATATGTTTATTAGGCTATTGATAGAATATTATGAGCAACAATATGTGGGGATGTCAGAGAAGCTTTACGAAACATATAAACAACTGGCCAAGTATTATGGGGATTCAGCCTATAGTGATAGATACGCAATATATGTTAAGGAATTAAAAAAATAGAAAAAGAATTACAAGACATAAATTCTAAGAAGTTCCATAGGGACTCCAATGACTATCAAAATGAGGTGGCATACACCTGGAAAAAGGTTAAGCATACAGTTAGGTTTTCAGTTGGGTCAAATAAAGGGCTGAAAAGACACAAGAGAAAAAGGCCAAGATCTATATTAAGGAAAATTCCAGATAACTCCAGTGCTTCAGAGGTATTTTCAGGTTATCTTAATACAGATACAGAGACTGAAGGGGAGGCCACAAAGAATGGTTTCTCCAACACCAAAAAGATCTAGGGGCCCTTTAGGAGAGGTGGGAAAAAGCACCGTTGTAGAACAAATGGAAGGAATGTTTCAGAAAATATTGAATCAACAATAGGTAGGGGTAATGCCCCCAACCACATTCAGGCAATTGAAAACCAATTGGTGGTAAATTTGACCAATTATGAGCTTTCAGATTTAGAATTAAATGTACTTAATAAAGGATTAGGTTTTGTTCCGGCTACATATATGTCTTTTTTGATGTAGTGAATGACTTAAAGAATTTTACTCGCAAACTAAATTTGAAGTATTACTTTATACATGGACCACAGAGCAGTGATTTAGCAGATATGTTTAAATTTAAGAAATCTGAGTTTCAGATACCATATTATAGGGCAGTGAAGATTTTTGAACAATGGGTGATGCAAGATTTGTAACTTAATCAGAATGAGGTGTTTAGGAGTTACTCTCACAATTTGACTAAGGTTGAGAAACAAACTTAAAGCAATTTGGCTATGAATGACAATTTGGCAATTACTAAAGTGGACAAGGGGGTGGCTATAGTTATTTGGAGTAAGGAACAATATCTTAATGAAGTTTTTAAACATCTAACAGATGTGATATCATATTGCCAACTCCCCTTGGATCCCACTATAGTATTTAAACAACAGATAGATGCCTTCCTGAAACAAGCTAGAGAGGCAGGGATTATTTCCATGGATTTGAAACAACAGTTAACATTAGATGATACCCAGTCACAATACTTTTATTTGGTACCAAAGATACATAAAGGGATAGCCATACCACCTGGAAGACCTATAGTAGCATGGCGGGGTTCAGTTATTGAACCATTGTCAGTGTATTTAGAAGCTAAGTTGAAGCCTCTATTGACACATGTGTCTGCTAGAATAAAGGATACTAACCAATTCTTATTATTAATGGCTGATTTGGTAATCCCTACAAATGTGTATATTGGCACATTAGATGTGCAAGCATTATATACAAGTATCCCACATTCGGGAGGGATTAAAGCAGTTAAGTATTGGTTTGAGGCCTCTAAGTATTATGGAAAAACTGAGCAAGAATTTCTTCTGACATTATTGGGAATGGTTTTGGAACACAATGCCTTCAGGTACGGACAAAATTTGTATTTACAGATTAAAGGTACAGCAATGGGTGCTACATTTGCACCCATTTATGCTGATTTATTTATGGGGTACTTGGAAATTGAGGTAATTTATCAACAACATGAGTTTAATGTAGAACTGGGGATGTGGCATAGGTATCTGGAAAACTGTTGGGTAGTATGGCAAGGTACACAGGAGAGATGGATACAATTTGTAGAGTACCTCAATAATAATCAATATGGCATAATGTTCAGTGGCAAAATAGATAGCAATAGCATTGAATTTTTGGATGTGATGGTTAAAAAAGATAGAGATGGTACAATGGTTACTGCCATCCAAGACATATAGCCAACAACATCCCAATGGCCCAATTTAAGAGGTTAAAATGAATCTGCAGTAGTGCAGAGGATTTTGAGCTACAGGCAGATATATTAAAGATGAGGTTTTTGACCAGAGGTTATGGGGACAATAAGGTTAATTCTGCATTAAAGGCAGTTAACTCGATGTCTAGGAAACAATTGTCACAGGGGAGAAAACATCAAACCAGAGAATCTCCAGGAACCCTTAGGTTTATAACAAGTTTTGGAAGTAATACATTTAAGATTAAAGCTATAATAGCAAAGCATTGGCATATTTTGAAAACAGATAGCTTTTTGACCACCTTAGTAGATAATCAGTGTAATTTTGGCTATAGAAGAGGTAAAACCATTGGAGAGTGTTTATCTAGTTTTTAAAAAAGTAAAGTTTCAGTTGAGGGGATAAATGAGAATTGAATTGTGGGCAGTACCTATTGTGGAAACTGTATTCATTGCAAAGTAATTTCTAAAACTAAGTCATTCACTTCAGTCAATACCACAAAAGAATTTGATATCAGATATCTCATAACTTGTACAAGTGAGTGGGTGATATATATGGCTGTATGCTAGTGTGAGTCTTTTTATGTTGGACAGACATCTTTGAGCTTGAGAGAGCGGATAGCATTACATATTAGTGATACCAACTGTAAAAGGGCACACAGTACATTATACAAGCATATGCAGGTACATTCTAGGGCACATTTCATATATGTAGGAATAGATAAAGTGGTAGGGTCTGATTTGACAACAGCACATAGACACAAGATTCTTACTAAGAAAGAAAGAATGTGGATAGTAAATTTGGGAGCATTATTCAAACCATGTAAATCAAAGTGTATAAAAAATTCCTGTTATCATTATGACTTTGTACCTTAACGTGGGGATTTTTTTTCATGGTTAAAAATATTTATTAACCTTAGGTTATGTGTACTAAAGTGAAAAGTAATGCGTATATATGTAATAACAAGAGGTTTCCAATTATGTATTATGTATTATTTACACTGGGTGGCACAAGTGTACTGTTTTATTGGAATACAGCCTTAAGAACAAGTGTATAAAGGATGGGCTTCCTCTTTTGGAAGTTAGCAGTGATGACGCCATGAGGCGAAACCTTGGTTTGTTGGGTGTGGCAGAACATGTCTGCCATTAAAAGATCGCTATGGTATTTGAGCTAAATTATGGTGCTGGAAGATTCGTGCAGTTTGTATCTACTATCCGCGCATCACAGTACATCATGTATGAGGTTCGAATTGAATACTCATATATATATATATATATATATATATATATATATATATATATATATGTATATGTATAGATATGTGTGTGCGTGTGTGTGCGTGTGTGTGTGTGTGTGTGTGTGTGTGTGTGTATGTATATTTTTATACACACACCCACACACACGCACAGACACACACACACACACACATATATATATATATATATATATATATATATATATATATATATATATATACATACACCTCAGTATTTATTGGTAATATATCTATATATTGTTATACACATATATGGATCTCCATACATATCTTTCTCTCTCTATATGTATGTTTCTTTACAAATATATATATTTATAGATACCAATCCTTCCTAATTGCACAATTTCTCTTCACTATTGTAAACTGGCTGTATATAGGGTATGCTTGAAAAAACATCCTAAAACCATCCATCTCGGATGACTTACTAGTAAATTGCTGTGAATATGGTGTGCAGGGTCCTGAGTTCAAGACTTAAAGGGTCATTTATTTTGTTGCTAGGCAGAACAAGGACTGTTACAGAGTTATCAAGTCTGTTTTGAGCAGCTTTAAGTGTGTTTGGGTGGGTTTGCATGACGGTAAGTAGTGATAATGTATGGTTAAACGAATAGGCATTTACACCATGTATGCTTCGCTTACCAGTGCGCAAATCTGCTTAGCATTTACATTTAAGCAATGCTGAAACCTGCTAAGCATAGCTCAGCCCTGGCAACCTTTGGTCACATTCTAGTCTGATGAAATAGTAGGGTAATTACATCTTTAATAAGTGTATTTAACTTCCTGTACATAACATGCTTCTATGTGCTGTCATTACAGTAGCAAGGGGTGTGACTATACTGTATGGGACACCTGGGTATACATAGGTAGTACCACAATCTTTTTTCTTTGTATTTGTTTTATACATGGGTAGTATCCCAGGTTATATGCAGTCACACTTGCATGTTACACCAGCTACAGTGCACTGGTTGACAAAAGTAGTTTAACACATATTTTATCATTACGTTAATACTTTTAACAGTGCTTTTCCAAGTAAAAGTAGATTGCAGATTGTAGTACTAGAACCATACACCCCTATATGCAAATCTGGGAATCTGAGGACTGACTATCTTGTTCTTTCTGTTTGAGATCTATGTTTTTATGTATTTCCTATTGAATATTGAGCTTATATGTTGATATTAACTGTAGATTACTATGTTTTTTAGACATGTCGTTGAGGACGGCTGTCATGTAGTAATGGCATACCTTTCAGTGTCAGACTTATGTCTTTCAAAACATTCATCCTAATGCATAACCTGTTGGCTATCTACTTTCTACTTTTTGTCTGTCCTCTGTACAGATGTGTAGATGTCAGGTATTGCTATGACCATGCCACTATGTAGGTGCCCACATAGCATTGTGCTGTGGGCCTGGACACTGCTGCTAGTTCCAACATATGGGACATTCCTTAATGTGGGCCTTGCCCCTTTTCCTTGCCTGTGTGAGGGACATTACAGAGGTGGTGGGTTACAGATTCATATACAGTAGGTGGCAGTATATCACAGGGCAGGACATGTGGAGACAGCCAAACAACATGGGGGACATATCCCCAGATTTGTGAACAGATTCTATGTCATCAGTGCTGTTATACACATTGTGGATTGATGCATTGACAGGGTTTGTGTGGACGTGCATTTAGTGAGTGACTTCATGACTGACAGTGATATGTCTCTGACATACCTCTCCACTGGCATGCTATCCACAGACTGGCCAAATGTCTGCCTGTTATGTTTTGTCTGTTCCCCAGACAGTTGGTGTCCTTGGTAAATCACTCATGGACTCTGTGGAATGCAGTCGGTAAATACTTACATTTACTGGTATTACTGACATCACATTCCAAATAAAGGATATTACAACAAACCCAGTAACATCTTCAACTGTCTCAATGCATGACAGAAATATGTCCAATACACCCCCGTGTTTGTGCCTCTGTCCCCAAATGATGTCAGGCTTTGTCCAGATTTCAATGAGATGCAGACGTATTTATTATCATTATTTATTGACTTCATTCCTGTTACCATCCCAGTGATATAGTAGACCCACAGACATGTCAGAGAAGAGGCCATAGATATGAGTCCTGAGCATGTACATTCTGAGGTGAACTGTACATGTGAGAGGCCTGTGTATGTCTAGCCATTGTTTACAGACTGTCATGATTGTGTACACATGTCATGTGTACATGTTATTTGGGCTTTGTATGGAGTGGGGTGGATGTAAGTGTTATGGCTCCTTCTTTATCTGACTGTGCATGCTGCTCCAGTTTCTGCTGATCTATTGGCTGTATGTGTTTGTAGGGGCAGACTGAGACATGTCCTGTACAAAGGTCAGGATTCAGACTACACTGAGAATTGGGACTGTATATGTAGGGCTAGTGTGTAAGTGGCAAGCAATGATATATTTGTTCACGCAGTCTGTATACTCTGCTGTTCACTTGACTTACCGGTATAAGGCTGTGACTGTGGTGATGTTGGTTGTGGGTATGCACTGGTGTCTGTTTGTCACTGATGTTACATCCCTGTAGTGAATGATATATTTGCAAATACATGTGCAATTACCCATAGCAGATTTCCTAATTCAATTACTTGTGCCATTTCAGTAAATATATGTTAGAGCACACAGGAGGGTGTTACTACATCAACTGTGTTAGCTTATCTATGCCAGTACTTCAGATACATCCCCATTTTCATGACTTCCACCCACCACTTTGTCAGCCTTTGTCCAGTTTCATTGCAGAATGGGGTTCTGAGCATACTTGTCAACTGGCTGGATTGTTTCAGGATGTCCAGGTTTATTGCTCATATTTCTGGTCTGTTTTACAGATTATTATCATTTCTCTGGTAAATCACTGTAATGATATGTTTGTTGTCAGAAAATGAGGACATAGATTTCATTTACCTACCTCACATCCATCAGAATATGTATGCTGAAACAAACTGTGTCACTCTGTCAAGAAGAGTGCAAGGGGACAATTACCTCTTTCTTCCTGGATGCTAATGCATTAGTACTGAGATGTGCCATATAGAAAGACTTTGTGACCACAGTGGCAATCTGGTGGTCAAGAGACATTGTTGTCAACCTGTGTATCCAGATCTCTTAGAATGCCTTCTTTGTTCAGGGTACAACCATCAATGTGGTAAATTATGGGAAAAGGGTTTTTCACAAAGTGGATAACAATACATTTTCTGACATTGAGCTTAAGGCCATAGCTCTGACACCAGTCACTGGTCTCAGTGAGGCCTTTCAGTAGGATGCCAACATGACTTGGGTAATTAATAATAGCTTCCAACTTGCAATTGTCAGCAATCTTTGTCAGCCAGAGTCTCTTCATATTGGCATGGACTTCAGAGAAGTTGATACCAAACATGAGGTGACCCAAGACAGAACCCTGTGCGACTCCACTTATGACTGCTTAGCAGTCTGACTTGGAGTCAGCTATTTCCACACTGTGAGTCCTATCTGTGACCCATTTTGCAACCCACCTAGTGATATAGGGGTTGATGCCTAGCTTAGTGAGTTTTTGCATTATTCCTGAGTGGGGAATATTATCAAAGGCTTTGGCCAGATCAAGGTAGGCTATATGTGCCACCTTGCCTTCATTCACAGCTCCGGTGACTGACCCCAAGAATTTGACCAGGTTGACTGAGCAGGTATGACCTACCCTTAACAAAAGTAATTTGTGTGGGATCCTGAGACTGCAGATTCACATACCCTGTTTATTAGGTGTATGCTGATGCATTCCATAGGTTTGCATAACAGACTTGTCAGGCAGTTGGGGCAGTATTTCCCACGGTATGTAGTCACACTTCATTTGTGGAGAGGGGTGACTGTAGCAGTGCACAATTCAGTAGGGACAAAGCCTGAGGTGAGGCTGTGCTTGAACACAGCACACAGGTGAGGTGCCAGGTCACTCTGTAGTTCATGTAGAACACAGCCAGAGATATTGTCAGGCCCCATAGAAGCTGTATTCTTAGCCTTGGACAGTGGTGATTTAAACTGTACAGCAGTAATTCTGGGTGCCTGGCAGTGTACTGGTATTGTGATTTGTCCTTTGGGGGGAGAGAGGGGTAAGGTTTGCACTCAATATGTCAGCCAGTATATTGGCAATATTTGTTGGCTCAGTCTAGGAGACACCATTGTCCAGTAGCTCACAACAAGTCTTGATATTGCCATGGAGATTCTTTACATAACTGTATGAGGCCTTGTGGTTTTCTTTACTATGTGCTCCACTTCTGTTTTCACAGCTAACTTTCTAGTAATTGATGAGGGATCTCAACATTTAATTGAGGCTGTTAAAGGTTTTTTTTCAGTCTTGGGACTTCACCTTATTCCATATATGTTCCCTCCTTCTGTTGTACAGTTTCTTTATGGTCGGGGACCACCAGATCAGCTTTTTTTGAAAGTGGAGGTCCTGGTTCTATTAGTTATGGCAGTATCCATGCATTTGTGTATGTGTTCATAGTGCATTGTTGTTTGATTCAGCAGTCAGGCAACTAGTCTCCATTTGCATGGCTGCTGTGAGGTTAGCCACCTCTGTATTTATGAGGCCATAGTTAGCTTTGGACAGGCTTTTCATGGTGGTTACCTGTGCAGGGAGGGTTTGGGGGATGTGGATTTCTAAAGGTGATTCATTTGTGTTAAGATATAACAAGGGAGGAGGTGACTATTGGTGTAGAGCAACAGTCACCATGTTAGCAAGGGCCAGGTAGATGTGATGGGCATGTGCATCGGTACATGAGTAGCTTTCCCAGTTAATGGTGGGGTAGTTGAAGTCAACCAATTTGAGAGTGTTAAGTTTGACCCTGATATTCTCCAGGGTATTTAGGGACATGGAAGGTGAGTCTCGGGACATGTTTGGGGACCTATAGCAGGATACAACCTGAATCACTGTCTTACCGAATGTTAGCTACAGCTGCAGGATCTGTAATGCATAATGTTGTTCTACCACTCTTGAGGAGTGTGCATCCTTAATAAATATGGAAATACCACCACCTTTGGTGCTTCAGTCCAGGTTCTGCAGCCAAAAGTTGTGGAATGAGTTATAGGCTTGTAGGGCAGGGGTGCTTCCTACTGCCTTTAACGAGGTCTCTGTTACAGCACAGGTGTCATTGTTCACCATTTT
>NC_056729.1:54624486-54749486 GCF_019279795.1 Protopterus annectens
TGATTAACATGTACATGTATTCCTCCAGTGAAATACATTGATTTTGTTCTAACTTTTTAAGTAGCTTGTTAATGGTGGAAAAATGTTTATTTGCTGTTTTAAGGTTAGTGGCTACATAAAAAGATCCATCCTCAAGGTCTCTTTCCATTTTGCTGTTGTAATTATTTTGTGACATGAGCACGATGCCCATGTCCTTGTCTGATTTCATAGTTCTTAGGGTTTTGTCCTGTTTAAACTCTTTAAGGGCTGATTGTTCAGGCTGGGACAAGTTGAACCATTTGGTGCCGCTAGATTGTTTCAATAAATTTCTAACCTTGAGAAATGTGTGTACAGTATGATGCAGGATTGGATTAAACAAACTTTTCATTTTGATGAGTGTGTCAGTGTTAGGGTTTTCATCCGACTCAGATAAGTCATCATTATAAGACTTATTGTTGTTGTGCCATATATTAAGGTTGAGTTTCCTAAAAAAAAATCGTAGCTCTAATAATGAGTCAGTTAAGTTAGCTTGTTGCCCCATTATAAAAGTAAACCCCTTGCTCAATAGTTGTATGTGATTTTCAGAAAAATTTCTTCCTGATAGGTTGAAAACTGGGCAGGAAAGGAAAGCCAGCCTATCAGTAGTTGAGTCAGTTGTTATCTCCTGCTGTGGCTCCTGGTAACCATTGGTCTCCCTGGTGGTAAGAATCTGTGACATCTCACTCTCCCCCGTCCTAGTCTTGATGAAACTTTGGGGGTGTTGGCTCGATCCCATTGTCCAAACTCTAAAAAATGGTTCTGATTATCTGCCATTAGTGGTAAATTATAACTTGAAGTGCCCTGGTTATTAGGGGGGAGTAGAGGATCCATTGCAGTGTTCCCAGCCTGTGAGTATGCAGGCGCTGCAGGTGACTGTGGAGTTTGTGGTTGAGAAGGCTGTGGAGTTTGTGGATGAGAAGGAATAACAGCCATTTGTAACCTCTCATTAGGAGGAGATAAATTAGTTTGAATATAAGATGCTGTACTATGTGACACTTGCTGTAGTCTAAAGACAGATTGCCACTGTCTAAAATGAGTATTAGATGGTTTAAACCCCCTTCCTTTATTTTCATTGCCAAGTGGGTAGACGATACCATTCTGGTATTGTAGGTGATCTTGGTGTAGTTTGTTTCTTTCCCTGTGCACCAAGGTCGCTATGTGGTCAGTGATTTTAGGACTAATTACATCAAATAAATGATGGAACTGGTTAAAATCACTATGTCCAAGGATTTTAAAATGAAGTTACTACACTTCATCTTTCAGGACACTACAAATAGTCCAGCACATATAAAAAGCAAGATAGCAGTGATGCAAACTGAGTTTATTAAACAAATAGTATGCTACACAGACTGGTTTTGCCACATGGCATCATCAGTGTATGTCTCGCGGCAACAGTACCATGGTGATTAATATACAACCACTTTTAAAGCAACACAAACCTTTGCACTATCCCTACATGCCCAATAATTCTTTTTCAACACAATTAAATTTACCAGATTCATATTCCACAACAGAGTTAAACAATTCAAGCTGCCTTAATATCTTAAGATCTTACAAACCAAAAGTTTATACATATTACCAATGGTCATTAAGACCTGGTTTAAATAAGGCACCCAGATTTATGATTCACATTTGTACTTTCTGAGTCAATAGTTATGAGCTGTATTACCACCTGTGAGGTTTAAATACAGCTAATTTCTTGCCCATTGCCGTGATTAGATGGTTTTGAATATGCTGAACTAAACTAAGCTATGGGCAAACCTGCTTAGCTAAGGTTGGCAGTGCTTAAAGGGGCAGGTTCAGCACTGTTTACCAATGAACAAATCCACTTAACTGGGCTACTCATTGCTTAGCATTCATATTTAAGCAATGCTTACACCTGGTAAGCATAGCTGTGCAATGATTAGCATTGCTTATGTTTTATTTTATAGACTATCAGCTGTATGGGATTGACTCATCATACCTGACATATTATAATTGTACTTTCCCTGACATCCACATACATGCTTTCATTACATTTATTCTTGTGTGACTATACTGTATGGAGACTTGTGTTTGTATGGGGGTTTCACAACTTTATTACACTGACACCTCATATCTAGACCTACTACACTACTCTGGTTAACAAATATATGTTATTTACTAACTAATTATTAAAAAATAAATTATGTACTGCTTTCACATCTAAAATGTAAATTGGCTTTACTGGGGATCGAACCAGGAGTGACTACTTGCAAAGTGAATGCTCTAACCACTTCACTATTTCCACATTGTTATGCTGTAAAGTATATTCCCATTTAGCTCCTTATGATGTGTAAGCTAGGCTGAGCAGGGCTGCATGATGCGCACACCAAATCAGCTATGCTTAAACTTTATTCCAGACTGAAAAAAAAAACTGTTGTGTTTTATTTTTGTAATGTAGGGTATGTGCATTACTTTCTACAACATCTGTGGGGAGTTCTCCTTTTCAAATGGTGATGACATGACAGGCTTTGCATTGGAGAGGTATGCTCCACGAACACTAACAGTGTCCGCTATACCTCTCAACTGTACAGATCTTCACAGACTGTCCAGATATTTGCCTTATATTTTTGGTCCATTTGTCATACAATTATGGCTTTCTGGCAGACTGGTGGCAAAGCATTAAAGACTGCAGTCAGTAAATAATGTCAGACTTTTGAGATTTACACTTCATACCCTTTGGGTAATTTATGCTAATGTGAAGCCTATAATTCTATCGACTTTATAAGTTTGTGAGAGCAATAGCTCACATTTGTCCCTATTGTTTTTATGGCTATGTCCAGATTTCTTGTGAGGTTGTGTGTTACTGGTGTCCATGAACCCTCTCGCTACATTTACATTGCCGTACAGCAATTATGGAGTGCAGGGGAAGTGTGTATTGTGAGAGCACTGATCTCAGACACACCCCCTCTGCTCGTACACAGGACCATGTCCATATTACAGCATGGCAGCGCGCCTTCCTGAATATGCATGGCACCCTGCCGTGTTGCATGGGAACAGTCTCTTCCATGCAAGAATAAGCTATTCTTGCACGGAAGTTTGCTGAATCCCGGGGCAGGTATATCACATGCTGCACGATTACACATACACATACATACTCTCTGTCTCTACAGGCTTACCTACAGTTAAATTGGAAGAATCCACCTACAGCTTGTCTTTGAGGTGCTGGAGGAAAACAGATTACACAGATAAATCTACACAGATATATGTCTCTGCATGACTGGCAGTCCAACTTGCTTTGCCATGGATGGCCTGCATCTATCATTCCATGGCATCTGCCTACTGGCTAAAGTCCTTGCTCTCTTATACTGGCTTTTTTAGGCAGAGTCCAGCTAATGGACACTGCAGTGCACTAGATATCAGTGTAGCAATTGCCAGTACCACATAACAAGTACAAAGATCCCTGGACTTTGTTAATACAAATGCCCTGGAAAATTAATCAGAGTAGCCAATAGGGGAATAACATCTTAGGTCTTGTCCTTACTAATATAGGAGCATCTTGCACCATCCCTTGTGTATCTTCTTGACTTGTCCAGTCTTACCATAAAGCAGTCTGATTCAAAATAAAATTGAAACCAGAGATCCTTTCAACCCAACATACCTTTAGAAAAAAGTTTTAAGACAAACTACCTACTCCTAAGTGATACATTGGTTAGCTTCATATCCCCACAAAACCCGGTTAGCTCCACTGAATACATGGAAACATACGCCAGCATGTAAACAGCTGCATAGATTCAGCTGTACCCCATAGGAACAAGTGAAGGGCAAACCTCAGAAATAAGCAGATATAGTAGAACCATAACATCAACAAGCTTTGTAATAAAAAGTACATGTACGTTTGATAAAAAGTAAGAAGAGTAATTCCCATAATTTTTGAGCCCTTGTCACTGAAATAAACAGACAACTCAGAGCTTAAATTCAACCAAAGCCAAGTCTGAGGTTAAATAGCTACTCAAGTCAAAGACAGCCACAAAACACTTTTCAGTTATGTTCACAATCTCAAAAACACAATGCAACAATGCGCTGAACTGATGGTGAGCAATGTTACCTAGACTGAGTCAGTAGATGGCAGAAAGAAACTATATCAGGTTGCAAGGCAAAGACAGATAGATAAAGAAGATAGTCAGACAGCCTTCATAAGGGATGCTAGCAACAACCTGCTCACCTTTCCACAAGACACCAAAGGTAGGTGGAAGGAGTTCTTCTAGCAGCTTATGAATGAAGAAAATCCCACTGAAGTTGTACTGCTCCAGACATATCCTTCAATGAGAGAAAAGGAGATGTCCACCATAGAAGAGGTAAGAACAGCATTAACAAAAATGAAGTCAGGGAAAGTAGCAGGCTGAGATGAGGTCAAGCAGATATGATAGAGATGCTAGGTGAGATACTGGGGAAATGGCTCCTAAGGGTACTCACAGCAGTGTGGAGAGAAATGAGCATCCCAGATGATGGGAGAATAAGCATACTAGGGCCAGAGTTCAAGAACAAAGAAGACTTTCACAACTGTGGATAGTACAGAGGTATCATACTCCTGTCACATTGCATGAAAGATCTGGAGAGGGTGACTGATAAGCGAAGATACAGAATATTAGAAAGTAAGATGGGAGTTGAGCAGTTCAGATTCAGATCAGGATGCAGCACAACTGACCTGATGTTTCCAGTGAGACAGATGGGTGAGAAGAAGCTAGAGATAAGGAAAAAGTCAATCTGGAGAAAACATATGACAAGAGCGAGAGAAAGCTGATTTGGGCAGTCCTGCAGTGGTTTGAAGTCCCAGAAACATTGGTAGAATTAGTGCAACCTATGTACATGGACCCAATGACTTAAGTACGAACAGTGTTCTATCATAGAGGGTTTCCCAGTGGGAGTGGATGTGGATCACAGTTCATCTCTGAGCCCACTGCTGTTCATACTGGTGATGGACTACATTAGCAAACAGGTCGGAGGGGACAGAATAACAAAGTTGCTGTAGGCAGACAATATGAAATTGCAGGCAGACTCTGTGCAAGAAATTTAGCAAAGGATAGGGGAATGGAATGCAAAACTGAGGGCATGTTGGATGAAACTGAGTACAGATAAGACAACTGTAATGGCAGCAAATGGGGGAAATCAGAAGAAGCTGAGAATTGAGATAGAAGGGAAAATAGTGGAACAGGTTAACAGCTTCAATTATCTGGGAGGGGTCATTGAGAAGAAAGTCTAAATAACAAGGTGAAAGCTAATATAAGAGGGGCTGCAGCAAACTGGCACTGAGTGGAAGATGTAGCATGTGACAGAAGAATACCAAAGAAGCTGAAAAGTAAGGTGTACAAATAGTGGTGTGGCCACTACTACTGTATGGTACAGATTCCTAGGCAGTAAACACAGAGGAGTTGTTGAAACTAGAGGTGATAGAGATGAAGTGCTTGGTAAGGATGATAGGATGCATACTTTGGGATAGATGAAGAAATAAGGACACCAGACCATAAGCTAAAGTAGCTCTAATTGCAGAAAAGGCCAAAGAGTTGTTCATTCACATGTGCAGAAAAGCAGAAGACAATTGGGTGAAGGAGGTTTGCAACAGACATGATAAAGCCAAGAGGAAATGAGTGCATCCAGTAAAGAGGAGGATGGATTGTGTAAGAGAAGACCTGCGGAAGTCAGGCATGAGTGTTGAAGAAGGCAGGAGAATGGCACTGAATAGAGAGAAATGGCAACAGTTGATTTCCCAGCTCCATGTAAAAATGGGAAAACGAGGGATGATATTTTTATTTTATTTGCTTTTGTTGACCAGAAAAGTCCACTGGGCTGAAATGACCCATTTTCAGTGGACGCCTGGGTAGAAAAGCTCCACAAACAAAATAAAAGATAATAGACATTAGTTAACAAGGATTTACAAAGAGTGAAAACATAATACTCACTTGGAATGCTATACAATTATGTGGCTAAGAAAGTTATGAAAAATTATCGACTCATGGCAAAGTAAATAGTAAAAATAAAACTGAACAGACAAGATTAATAAACTATGCAGTTGTAGTTATACAATTATACTTATAGAAGGTAAAGATAAATGAGCTAGAGGGTACTTTTCATGGGTGACAAGGAGAGAGAATAATGATGAGTATAGAGACGGATGGAGTCAAACAGGTACTCAGGTTCAGAGGTTTTGGTGATGGTGATGATGGTGATGACTGAGGCTGAAGGTATGTTGACTCTACTGGCCAATAAATTTAGCTCTGACTATACACTTGACTCCCCTCTGTCTGTCGCTCAGGATATACCTGTAACTAGCTTGCGTCCAACTATCACACAAGACAAAGTCCTACAAGAGTTATCAAATGCTAAAAATACTACATTAATGGGTCCTGACAGTAATCCTGGATGCATCTTAAATAACATGAAGCATAATTTAGCTACACTCCTAACAACACTATTCAATCTTAACCTGCATGCGAGTTTTGTAACAAGCAATTGGAGAACAGCTACAGCCATTCCCCTGTGTAAGGGAGGACTTTCCAAACACCAAGACAATTACAGGTGCATAGTCTGACCAGCCTCATATGCAAAGCCATGCAAAGACTTATCATGGAACTAATCAATCAAGACCCAAACACTGCACATGCATCAGTTTAGATTTGTCAAGGGCTGGTCATGTTTACTCAACCTGGTGGATTTTTTTTTTGAAAAGATTACCAAAGCAATGGGTTAAGGCAAAGCTGTACACATACCTTGACTTGTCCAAAGCTTTTGACACAATTCCCCAAACAGGAAAGTAGAAAAACTGAATAAACTGGGAATAAACTCTTATGTCAACAGCTGGCTTATCAACTGGCTCACAGACAAGACACAAGAAATCATAACAGGGGAAGTTACTTTCACAAGGAGACCAGTCACCAGTGAAGTCACCCAGAGTTCTGTGCTGGATCTCTTCTGTTTCGCATTGACTTTTCTGAAGTAAAAGCAAATTCCAAAGAGCTCTGATTGATTTAGTTTGAAGATGGCTGCAAAGCTAGGAGCAGTGACTGAATCCCCAAATGATGTTGCTAACCCGCAAGAAGATTTCTCCCAAATAAATAACTGGTGCCAAAATCATGGACTGAAATTAAAAGTCAAATGCATTATTGTATCCTTTGGAAAGCCATCTATCCCAGGGAACTGCTACGTTAACAATATACCTCTGAAAGCTGACCCACTTTTTGGGGATTTGGGAACTTATGTGGACTGTGAACTAACTTTTTTTAAACATCTTTATTGAATTATCCCTTAAGACATAGACAACCAAACATTTATATGCAAGAAAGCAGAGCATGTTAACTTGTTCAATTTATACAATCGTAAAAAAAGAGGCACCAGAAGTACTTCTTAAGTAAGGCAGCCACACCAACGTATTCCAATTTTCCAAGAAAGCCTGTATGAGCACTTTTGTTCCTTTAATTCATTACAAACAAAATGGAACTTCATCAGATACAGCATGATACATCATATCCCCTCATTTAAATACCCTTACATATCATGTGGTCTACAACCATTTTAAAATCACAGTAATAAAAGAATTTATATTTCACATAATAAAAACAAACACATGTATATTGTTAATAAAAGACCTTCTACTTGGAACTTCCTATCTAATATATATAAACATAAATGTGCAATTCCCGCTACTTAATTTATTAATTAATTTGTTTGTTAGTTTATTAATTCATACTGTTGTCCCAGTTACTAGCTTAAAATCTATACTAACCATATAATCAAAATGTTCTACTACTAACGTTCATCTAGTAAAAGTAAACCTAACCCTTATTACTCTTATTTATTAATTGATCTCAAATGTTTTCTACTCTCATATTAAGCATACTATTAATTGATATTCTATCATTTAAGCCTGGTTTCATGGTTGCATTTAATAATACTTGCTAAAAGGTCTCCCTAAATTCAAGAAAATTAGACCAATTACCTCCTCTCTCTTGTTTTTTAACCTTCTCTAACACACAAAACCTAAATTTTTTGAACTCCTTACACATAACACTATGCCTAAACAGGGCATTCATACCATTCTGTTTTTTAATGGCATAGTTATGTTGATATACTCTCTTTCTCAATTCATTTTCAGTTTTGGCAATGTAGTAGGCCCTACAGGTTTGGCATAGGGCTACATATACATCCCCCTTGGTCTTACAATTGTAATTGCCGTTGATGTTAATAACCCTATCATAACCTTCAATAATTAAGTCGCTTGTTTCGTACATAAATCTACATTCCCTGCAACATCCACAAGCACTCATTTTCCCCATCAACATCCTGTTCTCCTTATTTTGACTTCTTTTAGAAAGGGTCTTCATATTATTACCCCTTCTATAAACAATCCTAGGGCTAGGGTCTAATTTATCAATAAGACCAAAAGCGCCAAACACTCCATTCCAATTTTTCTCTAATATTCTATGAATTTCTGTTGAATGCTCATCAAATGTTAAGATGCAACTAAATGAGCCCACTTGTGAATTGGTCCACCCTTGCCACATTCAGATTTTTAAGCAGGGGTGGATAGCTACCCATCCTTCTTTCTGTTACATATCTTTCCTGTCCCTCTATTAATGCCTTAGGGTATCCCCTAGCCAATAACATCTCCTTCAAAATGTCAATTTCCTCCACAAATTTTTTATGTTCACTATTTAATCTGGATGCCCTAATCATTTGTCCTTTAATAAGATTTCTCTTCTGCCAAAATGGATGTTCACTATCAAAGTGTAACAAGCTATTTGAGTAAGTTGGTTTCCTGTAGATTGATGACTCATAGCTCTTACTACTCATATTCTTATATAAATATACATCCAAATAGTTAACCGTTTCCTTTCCTTTCCTTTAGTACTTGTAAAAGTTAGAAAATTCATAGTATTATTAACATATTCAAGAAACTCATCAGCCTCTTCCTCTCTCCCTGTCCACAAAATGAGAATGTCATCTAAAAATGTATAATATCTATAGATATTAGTTTTAAACCTTGATTCCAAAACAAATTTTGTTTCCCAATACCATAACACTACATTTGCAAATATTGGGGCTACTATTGTTCCCATTGCCACTCCCCGAGTCTGTTTTAAATACTCACCCTGAAACCAGACAAAATTATTACCCAGTACCAGTTCCATAAGGGTTGATAGCACATAAATAGAATCACTGGAATATCTAGTACCCTCCCTGAGGGCTTTTTGGAACATTTCCATACCTTTCTCATGGGGGATACTTAGGTATAAATCTTTAACATTAAAACTTAAAAAAATCACTTTTTCCTTAAATTCAACCTCTGTTAGACTCCTCAGTAAATGCCATGAGTCCTTCAGAACATGATCTTTCCCCTCAAAAAATATTTTCAAATGAAAATCCACCATTTTAGCTAAAGGCTCCGTTTTACTTCCTCTCCCTGCCACTATAGGTCTCATTGGTGGATCTGTGACAGATTTATGGATTTTGGGTCTCCCAAAAAAAGAAGCAACCTTTTGGTGTCCCACTTTTAAAAAAATAATTTCCTCAACTGTAAAGCTGTATTCCTGAAAAAGGTCTTCCAGTATAAAATCCAACCTTCTATTGAAAATATTAATTTTGTTCATGGAAGCTGGAGTAAAATATTAACTATTGTTTAAATGTTTCAACATTCTACTAGTATAATCAAATTGATCCATTATAACAACCCCACCCCCTTTATCGGGTTTCATCACTTTAATATTATGATTCTTCATTAGTTCCCTTAACACACAATCCTCTTCTTTAGTAAGATTATCACATCTATGTTTTCTTTGTTTTCTAAACAGGTTTCTAATTTCCATTTCCATAAGCTTTTCTAAAATAGCAACCGGGGGTACTAAAGGGGGGGTTGTATTTTCTCTTTCTAGACAAGGACCCATTAATATTTCTATTATCATATTCTTCACTTTTTTCACCCTTTTCCAATAATATTTTCAAATTAATTAATCTCGAAAAGAGCTTAATGTCTAATATGGTGTCCACTCCATAATTCTGACCTTCAGGGACAAATGTAAACCCTTTTGATAATAATTCCCCATGATGCACTTCCAACACCTCATTGGTGTAATTATATATTTTCAACCCCTTATACTCACTAACTATGACTTTACCTTCATCTAACTCAAGAATGTCTGTTGTCACATTTAACTGACCTATTTCCTCAAACACATACATGTTCGTATCACTTTGTGTACTCCCTATACTTTCAGAACAATGTAATACATTAGCACAGTCATATTGCCCTCATATACTATTCTTTGTGCATTAACAGTGTTTTCATCATTTTCCTCTATGCCATAATATTTAAACCCTTCATCCCCTATATGTATATCATACATTGGCCCATTCAAATCACCTATATCAATACAATAATCAGGGTTGCCATCTGTTTGCACTTCTACCACATTAATGGCTGACTTAGATACATTTTTGTAGACATTTTGAGCAGTCAATTCATCGTGCATATTTCCAAATACATTGCCATCCATTACAGTGTCGACATCAACAAGTTTATAACTTTCACCCCCTTTAGCCACTGCAAACATAGCATTCACTGATCTATTTACAGCAGCCAAATTCACATTGACCCCGGGTATATCGCCCGCATGCATTTAGGTCACATCATTAATAAACTTCATTATTTTTTTGTCACCATTTTGGACCTTTACATAATTATCCATTGCACAGCACCTATCACCTTCCATTGTATAGTCTTTTGCAGTACCATTACATTCAACATGATCAGTCACCTCTACTAAGTCATTTGGCAGGTCTTCCACCCCTGCACAATTAATACTGCACAAGTTGACACCAGTTAGTTGTTTTTTACAAACAGCCTCAGCAGTCTTAGCCATACCCTTTTTACATGGTACACTTACCGCTGTTGGTATCGCGGGGGTCCTCCTTGCCATCTGCCTCAACCCCCCCTGCTGTGCTCAATACCCCCTCGTGGTCCTGGCCTTTGTTTCTCGGTGTCCATTGGCCATTTTTGTTTTTAGCCTTGCTGAATGCCTCGTCATTTCCTGAAAATCCTGCCCACCATTAACACTGGATTCTCTAAAAACTTCTCTTTCGTTACACTCATCTTCAAATGGTAATTGATTATCCCATTCCTCCACCTCTGCAAATGACACTCTCAGTTGTACATTGTTCCTAGGAAGGGGGTATGCTTTCTTATTTTTGTACTCCTCTTCATCCCTCTTTAACTTCTTATTTTTCCTTACCTTAATTTTTTTTCATGTTGTTCCACCCTTCCGAACACACCTCGGTATAAACCTTCATTACAACCGAACACCTTGTGTTCAATGATCTCCTTTTGTAAATGCATAATCTCCTCCTTAAGCACTAACTGCCGCTGATTGTCCCGAGTTAACAGCCGCATATATTCCATTCCCATGCAGTCAAATAATTCCAATAGCTCTTGGTGCAACACAGACCCACTTGCTAAGTTGGTTGGAAAGTTCCACATCCTCAGACATTTGGGTACACGTCGCACCCTCATGCAGTCTTCAAAAAAGGCATTAAACGGTTGTAAACCCCTAAATTTCTTCAATGCGTTCTCCAACTGATAAATTTTCTGCCTTAAATCGACCGCAGGTTCTGGTTCCACCATCAGGTCTTCATGGGAGTTCCCCGTTGGTTTCAAGTCCTTGTTGAGCCAACTTAAAAATTCAGTATTGTTAACAAATAAATTTTGATGCGAACAGCTTGTTTCTTCCTGCGACCTCCTACTTCTACCATTTTCACCAATAGAATGGTCACCTTCCACCAACACCCTTGAATAGGGTATGCCTCCACCAATCGTTCCACTACTAGCCGAGCTTGTGTTTCCACTCGTTCCTCTCGGCCTCTCGTTCTTATTGTTAAATTCTTTCATGCTATCACAAACCAAGTCCACTTTAGCATTGGTTTCATTAATCAATGCTAATAACTGGGTTAAAGTAACTTCTTCTTCTTCTTCTTCTTGCATATTTAAATGCTCCACCAACCAAAAGATCGACAGCAAGTTTATATAGTGGGATAGCAACAGTCCAGGTATACAAGTGCACTTTCCTTACCCGAAACCTCCTGTAGTGCCGACAACAAGTTCACAACCACACAAAACAAGAAAAATGTCCAGCAATCGTAAAAAAGAGGCACCAGAAGTACTTCTTAAGTAAGACAGCCACACAAAAGTATTCCAAATTCTAAGAAAGCCTGTATGAGCGCTTTCGTTCCTTTAAATCATTACAAACAAAACAGAACTCCATCAGATACAATGTGATACATCATAACCCCTCATTTAAATACCCTTACATATCATGTGGTTTACAACCATTTTAAAATCACATTAATAAATGGTTATAAACCAAATGGTTGTAAACCACATGATATGTAAGGGTATTTAAATGACGGGATATGATGTATCACGTTGTATCTGATGAAGTTCCGTTTTGTTTGTAATTAATTAAAGGAACAAAAGCACTCATACAGGCTTTCTTGGAAAATTGGAATACTTTTGTGTGGCTGCCTTACTTAAGAAGTACTTCTGGTGCCTCTTTTTTACGATTGCTGGACATGTTTCTTGTTTTCTGTGGTTGTCAATTTATACAATCATAATTAATCCAACATTACATAAATTGATCAATTCTTGCCTTCCCTTAAACCCTGCTCTTCCTCCAAAATATTATTCTGCGTGTTTTGTCCCCACAATTTACATTTTTTCTAAGCAGTTTGCTCCCTCCCTTTACTAAGGGTCCCACTTCCATTTTGTTTCTCTGTTACAATATTCACTACTTCAAATGCAGTTGGAATATACTTTGATTTCCATTTTCTAATTGCTTTTTTTTTCTTAATTACACCCATTTGCTCACACAATATTTCTGATACAATGTTCAGTAAGGAATTTTTAAAGTTTGTCAACTCATTACACTTCCAGAATATATGTTCCCAGTTACCTCTTTCTTTACCAACACACTTCCAGCATTTGCCATCTACCTGAGGAAAATTCTCTGGAGTCTATTTGGAGTATAAAAATCCCTATGCAAACACCTCCAAGCAAAAATCTTAACTCTTCTAGACTTTATTGCATATTTGGAAACCATGCATATATTTCCTTCTGAATTACCTATCCAATCTCTCTCCACAATCCTTTCTAATCTCCTCTGATTGATTAATATAGGTATTGTGCAATAATTTATACATCATACTAATTATCCCCTTTTTAACAGCCACTTCTCTTCTAAATTCAGCTAAAACCTCTACCAGAGCATGACTTTTCCTTAGAATATTTCTGTTTTTCTATACTCTGATATCAATCTGAGATAGGGAAGGCAGTCTCTAGCCTGCAGTCCAAATATTTTCTTGGCCTCTTCCCACTCTTATTACTTTCTGTCTCTATTTATTTGTTCCTAATACTTTGTGATTCCTTTTCCAATTTTCTTCAGTAAATTCCAGCCCCTTCTTGCTCAATCTATTTATCCCTAATTGCAGTCATTCTTATTAGCAGAATTTCTTTTCTCTATTCTTGTGTTGGCTTAGTTCTTAGAATACTTTCTGCTACTTTATGAACTGTTATTATTTTCCTTAAGAGTCAGCATCCAAAATCGCACTGTCTCATTATTTCTTGAATTTTTTTTTCTGCTTCATCAGCATCCCTTTCCACTTTTAATTATAGCTTTATGTTTGCGTTATGTATATGAGCCTTAACGATGTCGCTCTAAAATATCCCTTCATCCTAAACCACCTTGTTCTATTGGAAGGATCATTTTATCCCACTCGATCCTTGATCTCTGTGTCTCTCAAATAAAATCCTTCAAGTCCTTATTAATTACTGCCCCCAACTTCATCTCCAGTTGATAGAAATATGTCTGAAATGTATAGAGAGTGACCTAACTTTTGACAAGCATGTGTCCTTTGTTTTAAGAAAGTCCTACTGTATTGCACAGCTTATAAACACAGGGATTGTGTCCAGATCTAAGGGTGTCATTGTCCCCATTTAGTCATCCCTTATTAGGTCAGTCCTTGAATATATTGCCCCCTTTGGCATGTAGCTGTCCAGGCACATGCAACAACTGGAACACCTACAGAGATACCTTGCTAAAAGGATAGATACAAGGCCTAAAAAACATGTCTTACATAGACTGACTCAAAGCACTGTCACTATCCATGGTATCCGATAGACTGGTAAGAGGTGACTTGTGTCTAGCATACAAGGCCTCCTCCGACTCAGTACTGATGGATTTATTGCACATAAGCAAGTCAAATGACATGAGAAATACCCTCTCTAGGGATCTAAACCTCTTATGCAGCATCAGCAGAATGGTTAGAAAGGACAGGTATATCTCGCAGAGGATACTGCTGCTCTACAACACATTCATCATCCACATAAAGTGCATCCCTGCACATATTCAAAAGCAACTTAGATCTATGAATGGGAAACAGAACATTTACCCTAGGACTACCCCTTGTGCTACTAGTGGACAGATGCAGCTCCTAAATGCTTTATTCCATGAATGTGTCCCCTCAAATTATCTATGGTGTGATCCCAGCTATTCTTATTAAGGGTAATAGTTAATTATTGACCATGGGATGGGTAAGATCAATATCTAACCAAATATGATAGGTTAATTTGAGCACAAAAGGGGAAATTGGCTAGGCTTAAAATGGTCCTCTAGGGCAACTAGTCTAGTACTTACCTATGAACCTATTAGAATTTATCAAGTTGGCTCTTCCTAATGCCCTAATGATAACAATTTTAACAATAAATTGCCTGATTTTGAGGCTTTCTAACAATTCAAACCCATACATGTTTGTGTAGTTGCAGACACTTGATTTCAATATAAACAGCATTTCCTCCATACATGGGTTTTGCACTTAACATGCATTCAGGCCTGATGGTGCTTCCATATTTGTCAAGGATCAAATCACCTTTATGCAGATTCCCAGAGACCCATAAACTCAACTCATTGATATCCAACTTACCTTGAACAAGGCAAACTATCAACATACAGCCTGATACCGGGCACCCTTCTTGCCCCCGGATGACCATGTATGATCCCTAAATGTACTTGAGGAACTAGTAAGACGAAAACACAAATGAATAAAATGGAAAAATCTCAGTGTTGCAGAAAGAAACCCACAGAAATCAGCTCGAAGTCAACGCCTTTAATATAAAACCCAAGAGTTCCTTATTGCATTGGAACTTCATCAATACTCAAAAACATTAACAATAGGACCATTAAAATACATCTCCTCATTAAATCAACTACCTGTTACTGATGACTGTAATCTGCTTGAAACTAGCATTTACTAAATGTTCAATCTGTAATATTATCTTGGAGCTTTTCTCCCCGAGCCTTCGTAAAAATGGACAGATATCTAGTTGGACTATCCCGGTCAACAAATGTAAACTAAATAACTAATAAATAAATTAATAAATAAAAATGCCTCTATAATGTGTAACTTCAATTATATCTCGATAAAGTGAATTATCTATATCTCCAAAGCTGGGTATGTCAAGAGATTCTTAGACTGAATAAATAAAAATTCACTGGATCAAATGGTTAACAAAGCAAGTAGAGGACATTATATTATTGACCTTTTCTTACAAAATATAGATACTAGATGTACCACTCCTCTCATTTATCCATCCCTAATTAAGTATAGTCAGAAGCTTGTAAGCATCTCTTAGAAATCTTTAAAACCCTTGCAGTCAACAATTCTGAATTTGAGAACTTCACATGTTCAAACCTCCTCAGACTCTATGATAAACTACCCAACTGTGCTTGTAACATCAATAGACCTAACACCAATACAACTGTTGCTTTTGCAAAGGAATTCTATTCCCACATAGATAAGTGCCTAGACTTAACCATTCCTACTGCAGTCAGATATAATGGGAAGTTTAATAACAAGCCACTTTGGTGGCCCACCACCTTAAATAAACTGTATAACAAAAAAAATCTGCAACAGATCTAAAATTCCTCATATTAAAGACAATATCAAGAATATCAATAAGGAAGTAAAAACTGCTTTCTGTGCTAGTAAGGCAAATCATGAACATTAATTAGCTTTTGGAGCAAAGGTTAATTATAATGTCTTCTTTATTTAGAACAGGAAACTAAGAAGTGGTAACCAGCAGTATTCTGAACTTATCCAAAATGATGCCACCCACTCAGATCCAGTGAAGCACCTCCTTAAACTGTTTAACCTTAGCTACAGGACATGAGCTTGGAGTATGACAAACTATAGTGATGATGACATCACACAAGGGCTACTGTGTGACTTTCCCAGAATATTATTCATCCACTAGCCAAACTAGTTTGATTTACAAAGCAGTGGAACAAATCATATCTGGCCTTATAATGATATCAAAAACCTTATCAAGCTAGACCCACATCAGTTTGGCTTTGTCAAAGTGAGATCCCGCCTACTCGGTTTAGCTAACTTCTTTGAGAAGGTTACACAGGCTGTTAACAATGGTCATTCTGTTCACACAATTTACATGGCCAACGCATTTGAAACTATATCCACTGTTGGCATCATAAATAAGCTAGGTACCTTAAATGTAGATTCATATGTGATGAGATGGACAGCTAAATGGCTGAAAGCTAGAATTAACGTAGTTAAGGTGGGAGTGTCGACTAGACAAGTATGAAATTACTACTCGTGTGCCCCAGAGCTAAGTACTAGGACCCCTCCATTTTGTCATCCTTGGTTGACTAAGTTTGCAGATGACTACAAAGTGGGTGCTGTTGTCAAATCTCCCTGTGACACCCATTCATTGCAGCAGGAGCTAACACTCATAAACAAGTGATGAATATAGGGTAGTATTGTCACATGTGGTAAACAATTCTCTCATTCAGTGTAGAGTATAGCCAATATCCCACTTCCAAATGATAACTTGGTCAGAGATCTTGGAACTGGGATGATAATTCCCTTTCCCTCAGCCATCGTGTAGAAGTTATCAGAAAACCCTTTTATTTAGCACAGGTAGCATATCATATAGGTCAAAGGAAGTGATTATCCCTCTTTATGCCACCCTAATTAGACTGTTTACTATTAAGCTCCTTTTAGATTTATCTTTTCAAGAAATGTTAAGCAATTTGAAAGGCCACAGGAATTTCTAACCAGAAAGGCTATTGGCTTAAAGTCCTTGTACTACCAGTAAAGGCTTGAAGTGCTATGACTTTATTCAGGTTCTTACAGACTTTTGTAGGGTGAGCAAAGCATTCTGTGTCTTCATTTCCTGTATCTTCATTAGGCATTCTACTGATAAGAAAATTAGAAACTTAAATCTCTACCAACACATAAATAAAACATGCTTGATAAACAAAATTATTACTCATTACCCACTTCATCTGTGAAACAAGCTTTCACTGCAAGGTAAACAAAGTGACACCCTAGCATCCTTCATATTAAACCTGCATGACTGAATCAATATCTATAAATGTAGTCCAGAACTAACCTCTTGAGAAGGGAATACAACATGAGGGTGTGTATTTACAAGGTGTAAATGGTCTTGTATGTCCTATGATCCTATCATGTTGACTTACCCTTTGTGACTGGTGCTTCAGTGCTGTTAAGAACAATCTCCTGATTTTGCTACAGCACATTTATGGTCCAAAACTATCAGCTCTTGATCCTACAACAGGAGATTATAGCACTATTTAATTCTTCTGTTCATGCTTTTTCTTCTAAAGCTCCCTAAAGGATCCAGTTCGTGATTTGTATGTCGCTGATACAGTCATACAGTATTCAATTAACTACAACTCCCATCCCAAGCATGTGTAAACAAAGTAAAAATCAGAAATATTTATAGAAGAGCTGCAGGGCAGAATTAAACCAGAAAGACTAGTTATCCATGCCACACCTCTTACAATACTCAAAAGTAAAGCAACAGGTGGCTTTCCTTTTTTGGAAAGTAGTCAGTGTGCACTCAGCATTTATCCAGTCGGAAACTATAAGGAAGAACTGCAGTCCTAATGTTTGACACACCAACTAAAACTATACAGTGCAGCTAGCCTCCTTGAGGGACTATATGGTAGCTGTCCATTTTCTAATAACCAGTATTGGGAAGTGAACCTTTATCTTTTTTTTTAGGGGAAAGATGGGGCTCAGTACTTGGCTCCCTTCCTAAGAATGCCTAGGGAACCACAGTGCAATTGTGTCAGAGTACGATGAAATGGGTCTCTTACAAGTGAGAACATGTGGAAATTGCATATATAATGTACAAAAATCACAGCTTATCCTCATTGAATTGGAGAGAGGGCTGCAGGCAGACAGAAGGATGAGTGTCTCCCTCTGACTGTCATATATGCAGGGTCTGCCTATGCAGACAGACTCTAAGGTTCTTCCCTCTTCTTGGTTTCATATAGGCTGCTAAGAGGAGACCTCTGCCTCATGTATAAACAGTCCCTAACCTGTCAAACCTATTACACATATACAAGTCCAATGGTAGAATGAACACCCACTAAATAGATCTTACTCTCTTTTTCAATACAAACAGAACATTTGCAGGAATAGGTACGTATCACAGAGAATAACTCTTCTATGGACCCATGTTTCACTATGCATAAAACAGAATACTTGCCTTACTCTTTTCAAATGTAATTGGAATGAATGAATGAATGAATGAATGGAAGATAACAAATTCATCCCTGGTTTAGCACTCATGTCCTTCATGGATAGGTGCAACAAGTGAATGTCCCAACATATCCTTGTTCTGCCATATCCGGGTTATCAGTATGCAAAGATATAAGGGCTAAAAACTACCATGGGAATGTAAAGCTAAGTATTTAAGCTTCTTATAGATCAACATCCTAGTAAATGCATAGGAACCAAGCAAGAAATCACAGCCCAGAAAAAAAAATATTCTACCCCTTCACCAAAATATTGCATCACATTTTTACTCACAAAAATAGCATCTGTGTAGTGTTACTCATCAAAAAGGCACTGTTGTGACTACTCATATGCCATCACAGACAATCAAGAGATAAGCTGAGGAGATTTTACTGTGGTCATTTCATACTTTAGAGGAACATAAACATATTTATTGTTCATGTAGAGTTGCTCAAATGTTTAAAGCAACACAGTGTGTGGAGCAACATATCAGACACAGATCAAACTCATTGTCTCATCTGCCTGTCTATTTAACACACACACAAGCAAAATATGAACATGTTTTCTGTGAAAGACTTGTTAGTAAGAAGTGCAAGGCAGAAACACACGCACACACACACACACACACACACACACACACACACACACACACACACACACACACACACACACACACACACACACACACATGCACACACGCGCGCGCGCGCGCACACACACGAAATACTACAAACATTCTTGGCTATTATGTACTTTGAACAAGCAGCTGTCAGCTGTCAAGGTAAGTTCTCATGTGACATGAGGAAAAGCTATTAACATAATATAAAGACACTGTAGGAGGTAACAAAGAACTACTCTGCCTTATATAGCCGGGAAATGTTTTACGCTGTAGTTTCATTTTGATGTTCCAGAAATGTATATTCCATGTCATTTGCACTTTTTTTTATATCATTCTTTACAATATACCAGAGTTCCACCACTGTACGCCTTACATCGATATTCCTGGATAATCGGAAACTGATCTAAAGAAAGCAGAGAAAATAATACAAAATTCTGAAGCAGGAAATACAGGTAAATAATTACACACCAAAAATTATTTATATAACTTTGTGTCGGTGCATATATAGAGCTATCAGGACAAGGCAACCGGATGCCACAACTCAAAACATGCACAGGTAAATAGTAAAGCACAGATATATTAACAGGTAAACAATTTAAAACAAAATTGTTTTGGATTCACAAATGTAGTACAAAGAAATAACTATTTCTTAGTTTAAATTCCATTTAATACTTGGAAAGATAGACAACATGCACTGGGAATGTACATTTTCTTTTCTAAAAAGATTGACTTACTAAATTACTGAATGTAAATCAACAATGGCTCTTTGATGTTAGTAGCATACCTCTCAACTGTCTAGATTTTCGTATTTTATTTTTAGTCTGTTCCTCATAAAATTTGTGATTTTCTGTTAAGTCATTAAGGATTGAACTCCCTAAGTAATATTAAATAATGACAGACATCTGTGTTTCAGACTTCATATCCTTCAGAAAATATATAATAATGCAAAATCTATCATTCTAGCAACTTTATAAGTTTATAGGAGTGATATTTAAAATCTGTCCCTATTTTTGGGCCTTTGTTTCCCAATTATTTCTGGCTTTTATCCAGATTTCTTGTGCTGAAAGTTTGAGAGGTCTAGTTGGTAGACTATTTTAGTCACTAGTTAAGATTTAATGTGCAGCTGTTTATTTACTTAGTTATCATTAAGTGGTTTACTTCAGTTGCTCCTAAACTTTCATTAATGTCCAGGTAATTCTAAATGAGTATTGTCTTATAAGAACAAAATATCTGCATATGCTCCATATGTGGAAAAAGATCAAAACAAGTATGTGCAAAATATGATGTAATATTTGTAACTGGTTAACTGTAAGACAAAACTGGGCAACAATAAAATGTCGCAGAACAAAGTCTGCGAATAACAGCAAGGCAAATGCATGGGCATACTTATTACAGCCATGCATGACATTGCTGGGTCACAAATTATGAAAGATCCAGACATTGCTTCTTAGCAGTTCTCTTTCAAATCAGCAGAGTGGTACCAAAGGTTGCTAAAGGTTAGAAAATACATGAGAACCTCCCCATCATATGCACATTTTCTGATCTAAGAATTATCTTTATTTAAATGAATTGCTCGAGCCAAACAATAATTTTCAGCTATGTTCTATTACAGTATCCAAAACAATAAAATAGCACAGTAGAATCAAAGCAAAATGAACATGTAATGTCATTTTCTGGTCAATGTTTTGAACATCACTGTTTGGTTCTTTTTGCTATATTCAATAGACCCATAAGTATACTAGCCAATTGAAATGTTGGGACCTGTTGGATCGAGTCCCAAAATGTGGAGACTGAATAGCTGAAAGAACAGACTTACATGTATGTCAGAATATTTCCTTTTTCTGAGATATGGCAATCATAGAGTTGGAATGTATAAGTTTGTGGTGTGGGGGTGGGGCTTGTTCCCCCTGCAAATAGAATGTTTTAGGAGAAGAAGGTTATTCAAGATTTACTCTTCTCTGTTTTTGAACTTTTTTTCAAAGCTTTTTGGCACTCAACATTTTTAATGCTGACAAAGCAATGGGAAACCTATACACACACACACACACACACACACACACACACACATATATATATATATATATATATATATATATATATATATATATATATATATACATACATACATACCTGACTGATGCATATACTATTTTTTTATATTATTAATACTCATTATTTGTATTTGCATTAGGCTCCCTGCTGTTAACTCCCCAAGTGGTATGTTACAGAGATAAACTTTCAAACAGAATGAGCTTAGGCATTGCTTTATGAGCCAGATAGAGGCAACCTCTAAGTAAACTATGAGAAAGAATTCTCAATTTCCTTGATACCTTTCTGAATAGGTCAGGATTTCCTACCCTAGGACTTTTTTGTACTTTTTCAAGTTGATTCAGGTGGCTTTTTTAAAGGCTGTTAAATGCAGCATTATATTTAGTAACATGTCAGATCAGCAAGGCATAAAATGTGCAATGATCCTCCTAAAGTGACTAGACATGACCTTCAGAATAATTCTAATAAATACATTGAAAACGTGACTTCTGCTGCATTTTAGAGCTTCAAAAGAACCCATTCTGTTATACCTATTGCACATTCCCAAGTCTAATTGTGTCATAAACACCTGCTCAATGGTTCTCATTTTCTTTTGCAAACTAAGTATAGAACATGTTGGAGGTGCAGAATAGGGTTGTACCACAGAGAATACCATTTCTATTGAGCTGCCTTCCACTTCACATAAAGCAAAATACGTTTCTTCAAATGTAATTTGGACAATTGGATGGTTAACTGCAAATTCACCCACATTTAGCACCCCTAGCATTTATTGATAGAGGAAACCTGTAAGTGTTCAAACATATCCATGTTTGGCCCCCTCTCTGGGTTATTTGTATATAAAAGACTCTTTTATCGACTGTTGATTACTATATTGTTTTGATCTTGCTGTATTCGTTTTGCTCTAAACTATTACCGTGCTTGCTTTCTACTTTCATTCCTTACACTATGCTAGTCTTAGACTCTATTCCTATCTAACCTTTTGCTTTCTTCCACACCATACTGTTTCTAATTAATCTACTCACATCCTTCTGTTCTACCTGCACTACACCCTCCCTATTTAACTCGGTAGTCTTCTATCTCACTGCACTGCTGTTTTTTTACAGTGACTGTAGCACATTTAACCTTAATTATCTCCCTGCTCTCCCCCTTCTTTCCTAGGTGTTAAGCCCATCTTTTTTAACCATCCATGAGCACCTTGCCTGATTACTAAGACACCTAATGGCTCAGCTACTGTGGACACTATTGGCACAGCTACTGCCCAAAAACATATGTATGTTTTACATTTAACAGTGTAGCAGCATTATTTCTGTTACTCATAATTGGCTACCCTACCTCACTGAGACTAACTGCTCTTTCCCACTCCTTCCCAGTAGTTTCTATCTCACTTTTCTAAACCAATTACTTTTTTTTCTGTTTAGTATCAGCTGTAAAATAGTGACTGACATTTTCCTAATTACTGCCAATAGTAACACCAGCTCTCCTACCCCTGCATCAATAGGTACTCTGGTCTCAGTCTTACCTCTATTTGTCTGTTGCATTTAAAACCTATATACTTCTTTTAGCATCATTTGCAGCTGAGCATCTGCTATCAGACCTCATGTCCTTAATCCCCATGATTTTTCTAATATCTTAATATCTTTTGAGGGGAGATCTATGCCTGGCATACAGGGCATTGTCAGACCCCACTCTGATGGACCTCCTGCATATCCACAAAACAAACAGCACCACAGTTACCCGTTCTAAAGACTTAAACCTTGCCTGTGATATAAGTAGGACTTGCTGGAGAGACAGGCACATATCCCAGAGACTAACTTGTCTATGGAACAGGCTACCCATCCATGTGGAGCAGAGTTCCTCCCTAACCCAATTCAAGTGCAAGTATCACAATTGGATGAGGAACAGGAAATTCATCCCTGGTTTGGCACCTATGTCTCTAATGGACACAGGCAGCCTGTAAATAGTTCATCTCCCAGGCCCCTGCTTGTAAATGTTTCATCTCTCAAACCCTTACTTACACTTATCAAGGGTATCAGAACTTGTCAGAGACTGAAATGCATCGCTAGGCTTAAAAAGGTCCTTGTGGTCATTAGCCTAGTAAACACCTATGTATCTATGAACCTATGAATCTATTTTTAATTGGCAAACTACTTAGCTAATCATTTGCATTAAGCTTTTGCTATTTATTTTCATAGAACTCCCCCTTCCTGCAGCCATTCTCCTCATAAGTAGTTTTTAGATACAATGCAATAGTAGAACAAAAAACTAAGTGGCTTAATGATTGTTTTGTGGCCTGCCAAACAGCCATGACTGGGGTCCTGCCCACTCCATTCATCCTTGTTTCACTTTAACTCACTACGCTCCCCTACCCCCTAATTCCCACCCACCCCAGTACATCTACATTTATTTTAACCTTACCACACCCACTGCCTACAATTATCCAGTCAATACTCTCCACATAAATGCCCACCCATTATTAACCCATCTAATAGTTACTCACTCATAAACTATTAACCTAAGTCCTCCTCCATCCTCCATATAACCAACTCAATGTATCTGTTTCATAGTTCATAATATCCGCATTCCACTCCATCTCAACAGCTACTAACTCTCTCTTTCCCTTTAAATTAATAACATTTTCTTTCTATTATCCATAGCGCCAAAATGTTATTCTTGCATATAATTCCCCTGTTATTCCTGTTTATCGCCACTCACTAAGCATCCTATCAGTATCACCTAGCCCCCATTCCCCTTCCCTCATCACACAAATCACACTAACATTTATATAGCACCACACCTCTGTAATATTACCAGTATTGAACACTTCACATATGGATACACAATTCAATATACTACATCTCAATTATTTTGCAAATATATAAAACTAATACTACAACTCATAAACCCAGTCCCACACTCAACACCACATCTTAAACTTAGTGGTGACATTCATCCAAATCCTGGCCCCAACATCAAACAAGGGGCTTACACCCCACCTAAGACACAACCCCACAATGTAATTAATTCATCCACTAAAGGATCTGAACAATTTTTCCTAAATGTGAGCCTTAGGAGCCTAGTTAACAAGATACATGAATTCCATGCTTGTCTCTCACTTTATTACCCTTGATACAACAGTTCTAACTGAAATCTGGCTAAAACCATAAATAAATAACAATGACATACTACCCTCTGGTTATAACATCCGTCAACTTGACAGATTAAATAAACATGGAGGTGGAATAGCCATTATTTATAAAAAGCAGCCTTAAATTAGAATGTTTAAAATCATATTCAGCAAGATTTAACAATGTTAAAATATTATTTACCAAACATGAAATAAACCCCAATAAACACATCACCATCACAGGCACATACGTTCCTCCTGGAAACAACCCCAATATAATTGAGGAATTTCTCCAGTGGTCATCCTTAACCTTTCCCCAGGAAACAATCATAATGGGTGACTTCAAAATTGACTAGGCCCCCTGTGCCTAAGTTAACCTCAATAACTTCATTAACCTTCACAGTTTCACCAAAGTAATTTTGTCACCAACAAGCATTAATAAAAATCACAAAAAAGGCAATCAATCCTAGACTGGATTTTGACTAACAAACCGTCACTTGCTCCTCACTCCGACTGCCTCGCTGACAACATCAGTGACCATCTTCCTACCTACCTGCTCAGACAACACCTTCATATCCCCAAAAATAGTATCTATCGGCAAATCCACAATAAAATAAACTTTAATACTTAAGCATTCATATCCATCCTCTATGATTGTGATTGGTCCCCACTAAAATCACTTCCCCTAGATACTGCTGTAGGTTACTTAAATAATACATTCTGAAACATATTAAACAGGCTAGCACCAAGCAGAACCATAAGGGTAAAATTTAATTATTCTCTGTGGCTTACTAAAACCTGCAAACAATTACTTAAACTAAGGGACAAAGCATGGGAACAATAGAAAACCAACTAAAATTAAGCCAACCTAAAATACTACCATTATCTGAGAAATAAAGCTAAAATCCAGATTATAAATGACAAGAAAGCATACTATAGTGACATACAACAAAAATATCAAAGCAACCCACAAAAATTTTGATCTGCTATAAAAAAAATTTTTCCAACCTACCCAACATTCAGCACCAACTCCAGTAACAACTAATAATGTAGACAGTATAGCTGCACAATTTAACACATACTTCACTAAGTCCATTCTCTCACTTACTAAGTCCAGCATGAAACTACCTGTACCTTCTCCTTCATACTTATCCAAACTAACACAAAAAATGCTCAACAAACTTAAACCTACGACACTAGCAGTTGATAACTTACCTACAGAATACCTTAAGCTAGGAGCTGATGCTATCGCCTATCCTATCTCCATTCTAATTAATCACTCTATCACAGAGCGATACATTCCCACAATTTGAAAAATATGTTATATCATCGCACTACACTAAGTTGGGACCTCTATAGAATTCTTTAACTGCAGGCCAATAGGAATTCTATCTTTTCTGGCCAAAATACAAGAAAAATGTATTCATACCCAGCTCATAAACTACCTCTTAAGTAATAATCTCCTAACATATACTCAACATGACTTTTGTCCCAATCATAATACTACTACTGCTGCCCTTCTAAGTTTAGCTAATACAATCAACCAATGCAGAAATGAAGATAAACTAGTATCCTCCATTTTCCTGGATCTCTCTAAAATGTTTGACACCTTCTCCCATCAAAAACTCCTCATTGAACTCTCAAACCTAAAACTCAGCCACTCATCTCTTGCATGGTTCCATAACTACCTACCTGACCGACAAGAAGCTGTCAAATGGTACTATGATTTCATCACTCTGTTGCCTGACACCATGGGTGTTCCATAAGGCTCAATCTTAGATCCTCTGCTCTTTAGTATTTTTACCAATAAACTGCACACTGCTACCCGCCTCACCTCCATTGTACAGTACTCTGACTACTCTACACTCATCTGTGCAGCTTCTTACCTTCTATAGCTCCAAGACATAACTCAGCAGTCTTTCTCAGCTCTAGAATTTTGGCTCTCTAACTAACAACTAATTCTCAGTCCTAACAAAACTAAACTAATGCTTTTCGGTCAAAACAATTTCAGACTCTCTACCCTAATTTCTTATCTATTCATCTAACGATACCATAATATCTACTGTACCTCGAATAAAACTACTCAGTGTCCTCATTGACAATAACATGAAATTCAATAAACATCTATCTCAGATCATTAAAAAAACACACCTAAAATTAGGAACTCTATTTAGAATCAAACCATACCTCACCAACACCACTAGACAAATTGTCGCCAGAACCCACCTACTGTCAACTGTGCTTTACACCTCTCCAATTTTAACCAACCTAAAGAAAACAGATTTAGCTAAATGAATGCCTGCTACAACAAAATGGACATATTTGCAGCTAACTCCCCACACAGATCCCACCACTGCACTGCTCTAAGACAACTAAACTGGTTAGAATTAACCAACTACTTAACCTGTTCTCAGCTTGTAGTTTCCCACAAAGTATTAAACCAACGAGATAAATATCCTGCACTCCAGAATCTGCTTCATACCTATTCAAACAAATTAGTTCTTTAATCCTGAAACAAGCCCCTACTACAAGTCTCAAAATCTAACAACAGTGCCGGGGATTCTCCTTATTCTACCTATGTCTCCAGAATTTGGAATACTGTGCTTCAACCCATCTTAACTGCTCCAAACCCCATACAGTTCAAAAAACTACTTAAGGGTCACCTAATCAATACCTGCCTCTGTTCATACTTTACTCAGGCTAAATTTTTTGCTTTCTGTTTATTAGCCTTTGTCACTAATCCTCTTCCCTGAACTTCAGATGGAACTCCACAATTATCTCCGCTACCCTAACCCCCCCTTTCCCCTCTATTTAGCTTTCATCCTTTTCCTCTCTACCTCCTTAAGTTATCATATCCCTCTACTAGTTTGCTCTATCTTTTCCATCATTTTACCTACCATGCTACTTTTCTGACTCAGCTTCCACTATTCCCCTGCTATATAATCATCTATCTCTAGAACCTTCATTATTTCCTAACTATGTCTCTCCTTGTTTCCCCCTGTTCTTCCCCTCACTTTACTCTTTACACTCATTTCCTACCTATTTCTAGTAATTTCTACCTATTTATCTCTCCATGTTATTCTCTTACTCTCCTGCATTTTATATTGTTCTACATGTTTGCAAAAAGTCTCTACATATGCTATTATCATTGAGGGTTGTACTTGAATAGTTTTAAACTGATCATATCAACATTGTGTCTACAGTATCATATCAGCCTTTTCCTTATAACCCGTAGTAAATTTATACTAACAAATAATGTAAATACTATTTTTTTCTATCCTTTAATGTGTGTTCTATGTCTTTATGTTACCTCATATATTGCTATGTAAATAGCTATGTAAACTAAATAATTAATGTAAGTCTGTTACTTTTCCACTGGAGCTTTTCTCCCTAGGCCTCCAGTGAAAATGGTGTCTCATCCAGTTGGACTTTCCCAGTAAACAAATGTCAAATACATAAATAAATAAATAAAAATATAAGGGCTAAAAACTCCCATTGAAATGTAAGGCTAGGCTTCTTAAGATCCTATTTTTCTGCAGCTTTGCAGTGTAGTTATTGGGATTTGGTGCAAGGAAATCCAAACCAGCTTCCATATTTTAGTTTCAGTCTCGGTATGTTAAAAATATAGTTTTTATGGCTTCAATATTCATTGATTTTATATATCTCCTAATACAGCAATGATTTATTGCATTCTTTAAAGACATTACTTTTATGTTCCAGTTGTACCAGATAAGGACCTAAAATGGACTATCCTAACAGGAGATGGAGAAGGACACAAAATTTATTTATTTATTTATTTCCAGTTTGATTACCGGGGAAGTCCACTGGGCCAGAACATACCCATTTTCAGTGGAGGCCCGGGGAGAAAAGCTCCAAAAGCAAAGCAAATACAATCTAAGTTACATAGTGTAAAAGATAGTAATAAAATATATACATTTGGAATAACATTACATTGAATACAGTTAGTAAAAAAGCAAATACACGCAGTATACTTCAAAAAGCATCATTCAGGAAGGTAGATACAATAGATTTAGTAGTTTCCTTCAAGTAGCGGGTTTGACTGTATGAGAAGAAGGTCTAAGGTTACATGCTATTTACAATATTTACATATGAGGAGTAGAGAGAGAGAAAGTACATAAACTGAGAGTAGAATATAGTTTGATCAAGCAATGATCGAGAGAGAAAAGAGAAGAAAAGAAGATAGTATTAGGGTAGAGTAAAGAGAAAGGATGTAGAGGGTTCAAGGGGAATTTATTTAGATTTATGTAGGATGTAAGCAGGTGCACTTATGTTTAGAGGATAAGTAAGAGAAAAGTTGGATTTTGAAGGCTTCAGTGTTAGATGTTGTTCTAAGAGAAGAAGGGAGGGGAATACAATAATACTGGATAGGGAGGGATGAGGCTGGTCTGCTAAGCTTGTCCAGATGTGACCCACCCCCCCACAAGAAGCCAATAGTCTGTGTGGCATGGTATTTTCTTTTGGTGGTCTGATGACTGGGGCTGACTAGCTAAATGTACTGCCAGCCATCAAAGCACTGGTTAATTTAAATCCCTGCCAGTTATTGAACCTTACACTGGATGTTAAGGAGGGCCTCTGCATATCACTGTTTAATGAGGAGCCTTTATCCCCCAAGGCAAGCAGCAAATGTCCAACAGCAGGCCCTCCAGCTTGTCTTCCACAGCATAACCTTCATCATATTACAGAGAGGCACACCTGGACAGCCAGGGACCCAGCAGTTGGCACAGTGGTTACATCAAAGCATATTTTTTTGCCATCTCATGTTATCTCATGTCTGCCTGCACCATGGCAGATCCCGCCAAAAAAAGAAAACAAATGGAGAATAACAAAACAACAAACCAACATAACCAGAGAGCAATGTAGAAATGAAAAAAGGTAAAAATATAAATTGTCATTAACATGTGGTGCAGTTTATTAGACTATAACTGAATTGGTGAAAAACAAATGACTAAAGCAACATATACAAAGGCATTGGGATAATGAAAATAAATGAAAATTATAATCCAAGTACAGCTCTTCAGGTACAAATGGTACAATTTAGTACACTATTACAGTAACTGGAGGAAAGTAACAAGTACAAAGCCAAAGAATAAATAAGCAAAAAAAATATATAGCAGATATAACTGCTCAGTGATATGGTGCAGAGTTTTATTACAATATTACATTAATGCTAGCAAGACACCTCACTTACCTCACCATTTAGAAATACAGGACATTTTCTTTTTGCAGGAAATCCTATTTCCTCTTGATCTCCTAATGTGCTAGAAAATATAAACAAACAGTAATGATAACAACATATCCTGTCAAAAGTCAAAGTAATAAAAAGTCAAAAGTAACTTTATTGTCATTTAGATCTACACAAGTGTAGATTAAATAAGATTCCATGCAATCAGCTCATCATGGTAGAGTAAAAAAAAAAATCACATACGTAGAACAATTTAAAACAACATACCACCACCATCTTATAAATCAACTCTACACTTAAGTATATAGCTACATATATTCCTAGAAACACATACTTGTTAAGTTACTATCTAGCAGCAAAGTTCAGGTAATAGTATTGCACATGAACCATGTACAACATTATGGGTGAACAAGCAAATATCAGTAGCAGCTGAAGAAAAAAATATTGCACTTGAGTTAGTAGCATAAATTATAATGGTTTGGTGGGCTTGATAAATAATAGATAAAATAATATTGCACAGTGAATGGGAAGCGCCAACTTCCTGACCTGTCAGTGATCAGACCTAATGTTAGAATTAAGAAGTCTGATCACCTTCAGATAAAAACTGTCTTTGAATCTAGTTGTCCTGCATCAGATACTGTGGTATCTTTTACCCAATGACAGGCTCATAAACAGACTGTTTGCAGGATGAGTTGCATCATTTACTATTTTGGTGGCTCAATTTAGGTTCTTCGATGTATAAAGATTCTGGATTGTGGGGAGACTAATGCCAGTTATCCTCTCGGCAACTCTCACCACCCTCTGCAGTGATTTCTTATCTGTGACCAAACAGCTCCCATACATACTGAAAAACTGGATGTTAGGATGCTTTCAATTGCTGCTCTGTAGAAGGTGGAGTGCTGACATGGTAGTTTCACCTTTTTGAGTCTTCTCAAAAAGTGGACACATTGGTGTGCTTTTTCACTATGTGACAGGTGTTCTCTGACCAAGAGATAGATCATCAAAGATATGAACTCCGTGGAATTTGGTACTGTAAACCCTTTCCACCATCTCACTGTTGATCAAGAGCAGTGTATTGGGTGTTTGCTTCTTCCTATAGTCTGTGATGATCTCTTTTGTTTTACTTATATTCAAGTCAAGGTTGTTTCTTGCAAACCAGGCAATCAGTGTGTTAACGTACTCTCTGTATGCACTCTTCTCGTCTCTCCTGATGAAACCCACGACTGTGGTGTCATCAGCAGACTTGATGACATGATTTGTAATGAACTTTGCTGTGCAGTCATGGGTTAGGATAGTAAACAAAAGGGGGCTGAGAACGCAACCCTGAGGAACACCTGTGTTGAGTGTTATGCTCCTAGAGGTATTCTTGCCCACACAAACCTTCTGTGGACTGTTAATCAAAAAGTCCGGGATCCAATTGCAGAGGTGTTTGCTGATGCCCAGATGTACTAGCTTATTGATCAATTGCATAGGGACAACTGTGTTAAATGCTGAGCTAGAGGTGATGAATAGCATTCTCACATAGCTGTCCTTGCTCTCCAGATGCTTAAGACCAAGATGCAATGTGATCACTATTGCATCAGCTGTAGATCTGTTTTCTCTGTAGGCAAACTGCAGTGGATCAAAAGTTGATGGTAGTTCTGTAGATAGGTGTTTCTTGACTAGCCTCTCAAAACATTTCATAACTGTGGATGTTAGTGCAACAGGCCTGAAGTCATTCAAGCTGGAGGGTGAGGCTTTTTTGGGTAGAGGGATGATATTTCTTACTTTGTAACATAAAGGGACCTTTGCTAGGCCAAGAGAGGTGTTAAATATATCCCTGAGTACTGTACATAGTTGGTCTGCACAGCTCTTTAACACCTTATCCAAGATATTATCTGGACCAGCCGCCTCTCTGGGATTGACTTTTTGTAGCACCCTTTTTCCTACAATTGGGCTAAGACTGAGTACTGCATCATATTGCTCTGTGTGTAACCTTTGCACAGTTGTGGTGTTCCTCTCCTCAAATCTTCCAAAAAATGTATTCAGCCTGTCTAGGAAGTCAGTGTTATCATCACATTGTGCAGCTTTCATTTTATAGTCTGTAATTTGTTGTATACCTTGCCACAACTTTCTGGTATCCCTCAAGTCCTCAAAGTGGTTTAGTAATCCTGACATCTTGACATCAGAAGGTAATTTTAACCACAGGTGCAAGGCCTGTTGTACTGTGAAAATGCAAAAACAGATTGCTTACAATAATATAGTGATTCCCTCTCTACAGCCTCTACTTTCCACTGGCAGAGAAGGTGTGGGTGATGCCTAATCAGGTCACTGTACTTATGCTGGTAGTCCTCACTAGAGCAGGTAATTCCAGTGACATCACTCGCCACCCTGGTAAGCTTGTGTCAAGCATCCACATAATCCCGCAGCAGGTGATCTCTTTGATTTCTGTGCAGCAGGTGTGAAAAAGATCAGAGTCTGATCTTCCTGAGACTATCCCCTGGATTCTGTATGCCTTGCACGGTGTGCGGGATCAGTGCAGGAGCTCTAGCAGGCAATATGTCTGCCATGCGATCCAGGAACAGCCTGCAGGGGCGTGCACAAGCGCTCCTGCAATAGTCCTGCACCGACTAAGCCCCTGTATGCAAATCACACCATTTGCAGGAGAAATCCATGCAAATGAGGTGAATTTGCGATCCAGGAAGTTTGCAACTGGCCGTGCAGGACTAGTGCAATCTGCAGAAATGTACTCAGTTAGTAACTGAGTACATTTCTGCAAAATCCCAAACAGAGCCGTGACAGCTCCAAATAAAGTCTGCATATCACTCAGGAAGCATGCTAATGGCCAAGTATAAGGCCATTGGCATTGCAAACAACATAAATAATAAAAAAATCAACTTTTTTTTTTTTAGCTGATCTCGGCTGTTTAAGCATAGGGCAACGGCTCGCAAACGGGATCGGGGGCAAATAATAAAATAAACCTAAAATAAGCATTCTAACTAAAATCTATATTCTGACATGCAAGTCAATGGCAGGCAGAAGACAACATGGCAAGTGAATAGTGGTTGCTAAGGGGGGAGGCTCAATGTGAGACATGTAACTATGCATTAGCAGGCACTCCTTTGCAAATGAGGGGAATGATAGTGAATCCCAGTTTTCCCCAGCATGCTAGTCAGGTCCCAACAGTGTAAGAGTAGGAATAGTTTGGTGCAAGCCTAGGAGTTAGCTGACATCATGGGGTGTGTATCAGTCATACTGTAAGCGGATTGGAGCCCTGTGGCTTGGGTTTGCTCCTAGCTAAGCACAGCTAAGCAAGGGGGTGTGTCTGACTCTGCCTAGCACTCTTTACATTGCCTAAGTGGGTGTGCGCACTGTGCACTGGGTTTTAAATGTTTAAAAAAAAAGTTAAACCAGGAAATAGCAGCTCTGTGCACATTTGAGCACTCTGTGTGGTGCACCCCTGCACTTAAACAGGAAGGCAATGGGAAGGGAAAACAGCAGTAGGAAAGTAATCTAGGAAAACTAGCATAGCTGGCAGGTGAAAAGTATCAGAATCAGCCAATTACACAGGCAGCAGACCAGCCCAGCCCAGAACACTACTATAAACTATGCAAACACCTTCCCCTCTGGTTTTTCCCACACTCTACTCCACCGGTGTAAACAAGCGGGGAACTTTTAACACTCACAGCAGCAAAATGATATGGTCTGCAATAGCTATCATACAACAACTTGTGGAAGAGGCTGAGCAGGGTGAGGATGTGAATGCTGTTGACCAACCAACAGTGAGGAGGCGGAGAAGAGTGTACAGATCCAGGGTAACCTACCAGGGGCTACATGAGCTGGAGACTGTGGAGCACTATAGAGTGGACAGGGATCTCCTACAGCAAATTGTTGAGCTGTGCCGGCTACGCCTCACACACAGAACTAGCAGAGGGGAACTCATCCCAGTGGATACTAAGGTATGTGTAGGCCTAAGAATACTAGCTATAGGTACCTCCCAAAGGCCAACTTGGAATATGATGGGGATCTCACAGGCATCAGCATCCACGGTACTCCACCAGTTCCTGGATGCCACGTCAGCACATGTCGGTGAGCACGTATATTTCCCCAACACCTGTGAGGCGTTGGCCAGCAATATGCAACTGATCCACCAAATAGCAGAATAGACTGAGGTAGTGGGTGCTATAGACTGCATGCATATATGCATCAAAGCACCACCCAGTGAGTGATGTAAGGTCTACATCAACCATAAGGGCTTCCCCTCCATCAACTGCCAGGTCATGTGCGATGCCCAGGGCAGAGTAATGAATGTGTGTGCTGGCTGCCATGGAAGCTATCACAATTCCCACATATGGCATCTAATGCAGCTGTACCAGAGATTTGCCAATGGGGACATCCCTCACGGTTACCTAGTGGAGGATGCTGGATATGCACTGGAGCCATGGCTGATGACACCCATCAGAAATGCAACACACCCAAACAAGAATTCCATAATGAGGCACACACACAGACCAGAATTATAGTAAAGCATGTGTTTGGGATGCTCAAGTCATGGTTCTGGTGCCTGCACACATCCAGTAGAGCCTTACAGTACTCACCAGCTACATGTATCCAAATTGTCCTCGTATGTGCCATGCTACACAGTATGATCCTGTGGAAACAGCTGCAGCAGGAACAGCACAGGGCAGGGCCACACAGCCCCCCACCTTTGCCAAGGCCTGCACATGCACAGAGTAACTTGGAGGAGGAACAACCTGAGGCTGCCCCAGCAGGCAGAAGGAGGCGTGCCCAGTATGCCCTGGCATTGGCAAAGAGGCAACACATAGGTTCATAGGTTCATAGATTAGTACTAAGCTAACTGCCCTTGCAAGCCATTTTAAGCCTAGCCAGTTATCCCTTGTGAGACTCGAACCCTGCACCTTGTGTTTGTAAGGCAAGCACCTTAACCATTAGGCCACCCTCCCAACATAGCACATACACTGACACAGGAGGGACCCAGGGAATAGCACCTCTCTCTGACTCTCACATATAGTAAAAGGGATACCAAGCATTACACTACCTGTGCTCAACCATGTGTAGGGAGTGTACTATGTGCATCTGACATAGGCAGCCCTGCAGCACCACCCTCATTACTGGGACACCCACAAAGTAAGTGAATCACACATGCCAGTCAGGGGAGTTAACATATCCAACACCAGCCGCAGCCAGCAGGGCAGGTGTAAACAAACACAAACAAAGGCTGTGCTATGGCTTCTGAATGATGCCTATGGGTAACTTCCCCACCCAGGGCTACACAGACAGACTACTGCTGGTCAGGCAGTGGGACATTAGTTCTGAAGGGTAGGAAGTCAAAAACTAATATGTGGGTAAATTAAAGCTAAGATCTTAAGTACACTGGTATGTCTCTAGTCAGCATGATAGGTAAGAATACAGAATGAAATGGAGTACCTGACATACCAGTACAGTCATAGCAAATGTGTACAAGTGACAGGAGTGCCCCCCCCCCATCCTACGTAGTAATGTAATAACAGTCAGGTGTACCCCCAGCAATAGTGTGTAGAAATGTAGAAATATTCAGGTGTGCCCCCCATCCTACGTAGAAATGTAGTAACAGTCAGTTGTGCCCCCCCCCCCAATCCTGTGTAGAAATGTAGAAATAGTCAGGTGTGCCCCCTCATCCTATGTAGAAATGTAGTAACAGTCAATGCCAAATGATCGACGGATACCCTGCAGAAACAGTATGTGACCTGTAGGTCTACAACACAAAGGTCAGCACTGCAGTACAAACTACCTGGACTCGAGCCACACATTCAATACAGACAGGCATACTAGGCATGCTCACACACTTAGAGAAATGAAGGCAACCCCTCCCCCAAAAGAGCAAGTATATATCCCGGCAGAAGGCTGCCTCCCAAACATCTCAGATGCTCTGGTGAAGGCTGCCCTTTCCAAAGCAAAAAACACTGCTTCCATGGGACCAGATGGCGTCCCAGGTTGCGTCCTACATGAACTACAAGAGGAACTAATCCCTCAAATAAAACAGCTATACAATCTCAGCCTCGCTATAGGATATGTGCCCACAGAAGCGTACAGCAACAGTGGTCCCACTCCACAAAGGTGGAGCCTCTACGGACCCTGGAAACTATTGCCCCATAAGCCTGACTAGCTTAATCTGCAAGGCTATGGAGAGGATCATCATGGAGCTCATAAACAAAGATATTGGGGACCTACAGACACTAGATCCTACCCAGTTTGGCTTTGTCAAGGGCAGATCCTGCCTTTTGAACCTGGTTGACTTCTTTGAAACAGTCACCAAAGCCATAGATGAAGGGAAGGTAGTCCACACAGCCTATCTGGACCTTGCAAAGGCACTTGACACAATACCCCACTCGGGCATCATAGGTAAGCTATCCAGCTTAAATATAAACCCCTATGTCACAAGATGGGTTGCAAACTGGCTCAAAGACAGAACCCACAGAGTGAGAGTTGCTGGAGCCATGTCAGACTAAACCGGTCACAAGTGGCGTCCCACAGGGTTCTGTCCTGGGACCACTCTTGTTCGGTATATACTTTTCTGAGGTACAGGCAAACGTGGGAGGACTATGGCTCGCCAAGTTCGCAGACGACTGCAAACTGGGCGCCATAATCAACTCTCCAGCTGACACAAACATCCTTCAAAAAGGTCTCACAGAGACAGATAACTGGTGCCAGCGCCATGGTTTAAAGCTAAATGCCAAAAAATGTATAGTCATACCCTTTGTTAAAAACAATGTGCCCACAAATTACCACATAGGCGGAAACCCATTATGTACAGAGAAAGTTATTAGGGACCTGGGGACCCAAGTTGATAGCAATCTCTCCTTTGAAAACCACATTGCCAAAGTGGTTAGAAAGACCTTCTACATAGCCCACCTCATCAGGAAGGGTTTCACATCTAGATCAAGAGATGTAATCGTGCCCCTTTATTCATCCCTCATCAGGCCCATCATAGAATACAATGCCCCTTTTGGGATGTACCTTACCTGACACCTGCAGCAATTAGAAAGACCCCAAAAGTATCTCACCAAGAGGATCAAGGGTCTCAAACAGATGCCATATGCTGCTCGGTTAAAAAAACTCCAGCTCTACTCAGTTGCATACCACCTACTTCGAGGCGATCTATGCCTGACATACAAAGCTATGTCAAATCCAGAATTAATGGATATGCTCCACCTCAGTAAATCTAGATCCCTTAGAGCCACACGCTCGAGGGACTTGAACCTCAGCACAGAAATAAATAGAACTTGCTGGAGGGACAGGTTCATAACCCAGAGGATCCCTTCACTCTGGAATAGAATTCCAGTTCATGTGAGGCAGAGCACCTCACTGAATCTCTTCAAGAAGAATCTCGATAAGTGGATGGGGGATCATAGGTTTGTCCCAGGGATTACTCCCGTGTCACTATTAGACAGAGGGACACTAAACTAAACCTTAAAAAGGGCACAGTATACTCAAATCAAGTGGTGGCTTAAGCCATACAGAATCAGGCTAGGCTTATAATTGCCCCAGGGCAGATAGCCTAGTATGAACCTATGAACCTATGAACCTATGTCAGTCAACAACATACTGAAAGGTCATACTCGGTATGCTCTCACACTTCAACACATGAAGGCCATGTCTGCAAACACCAGTGGACCAGACATATCTGGCAGTCACAGATGTTAGTGCAGACACTCCTCAGTATGCACCCCACATGCTTTGCACACACAGTGAATAAGAATACAGACATATATTTAAGGACAACACACTATAATAAGCCAAAGGTAGACATACATAGATGTGTGAAGAGGGTGACTGTTACAAGGAGTCATCAAGGCTGTTACAAGGAGTCATCAAGGTCTGTCCCACCCAGCACACAGCCAAAGGACCACAACCACATGAGGTTCAGATGTCACTCACTGTAGATACTAGCCACCGGTATCTGTCAGCATTACAGACTATGTGGTGCACGTGCTAGCTGTGCAACATGACTGTACAAGGAAGTAGTCATCTAGCAGCTGTATACACGTACCTGTGAAATATGACCCTGTGTGTGCCCTCATGTGGTGTGTCAACTTGTAGATGAATGGGTATTGCCCATGCACACACACTGCCCCCCATAGCCCTACTATGACAAGCCTGCTGAGGTCATCCTCTGTGAAATACACCTTTGGGAGAGTTGTAGCCCAGTAATCTCCATGACGTGTCCCATAACTCCGTACTGCTGTAGTCTGATAAACTAGTTAAGAAGGAGTTCCAATCCCAGACATGGCAACTGTGTGTGAGTGTGTGTTTGTGTGTCTGTCTGTGTAGATAGTAATGCTTTTTAGGGTAGTCACACTCCCTACAATTCAAATGCTCTACTTTGGTAAGGCTGCTTATGTCATCCACCTAGAAATACATCTCTGGGAAGGTTGTAGCTCAGTAATCTCTGTAGCACTTCCTATAACTGCGTACTGCTGTAGTGTGATAAATTAGTTAGTTAGGAATTCTAATCCCAGACTTGGCAAGTGTGTGTCTGTCTGTGTTGAGAGCAATGCTTTTTAGGGTAGTCACACTCCCTATAATTCAAATGCTCTACTTTGGCAAGGCTGCTTATGTCATCCACCTAGAAATACACCTCTGGGAAGGTTGTAGTGCAGTAATCTCCATAGCATGTCTTATAACTGTGTACTGCTGTAGTGTGATAAAGGAGTTAGGTAGGAGTTCTAATCCCAGACTTGGCAAGTGTGTCTGTGTTTGTCTGTGTAGAGAGTAATGCTTTTGGGGGTAGTCACACTCCCTACAATTCAAATGCTCTACTTTGGCAAGACTGCTGATGTCATCCATCTAGAAATACACCTCTGGGAAGGTTGTAGCCCAGTAATCTCTGTAGTGCATCCTATAACTGTGTACTGCTGTAGTGTGATAAATTACTTAGGTAGGAGTTCTAATCCCCGACTTTGTGTGTGTGTGTGTGTGTGTGTGTGTGTGTGTGTGTGTGTGTGTGTGTGTGTGTGTGTGTGTGTGTGTGTGTGTGTGTGGAGAGAGCAATGCATTTTAGGCTAGTCACACTCACTACAATTCAAATGCCCTACTTTTGCAATCATGTTGATGTCATTCACTGTGAAATACACCTTTAGAAAAGAGGCACGCCAGTAATCTCCATGGTGAGTCCTATAACAGCAACATACTGCAGTGTGATATAGACCTCTGGTAGGGGTTCTATTCCCACACGTGGCAGTTGTGGATGTTTTGTGTGTGTTTCTATGTTTGTGTATGGAGCAATGCATTTTAGGATAGTCACATTAACTACAATTCAAATGCACTACTTTGGCAATTCTGCTGATGTCATTCACTGTGAAATACACCTTTGGGGAAGGAGAACTCCAGTAATCTCCGTGGTGCGTCCTATAATGGCATCATGCTATATGGTAACATACTAGTTAGGTAGGAGCTCTTATCCCAGACATGACAGGTGTGTGTGTCTGTGTTTGTCATTCATATCCTGTGTGGTGGTGGTTGTGAATGTGTAACAACTGAACTCCATGTATAGCGGGTTTTGTAAACTTCTTATATGGTGGGTCAAGTATACTTCTTATATGGTGGGCCAAGTGTATATATCACAATGTCCACTGGACAGGGATAACAGATGCGACATAGTCAAGAGGTTGGGGTGCAAATCCATACCCCTAAATGTGACATCAATGCCAGCTGAACAATGTTAGCAACCCTTGTATTACCCAGGGTACACTCTCAACCCATGTCTGATACACACACACACACACACACTTGCCTAGGCAACAGCCGAACAGCCACTATGTTGGTAGTACCCTGCATATTGCCCACTGATAGTAACCATGGTGTGATTGCAGTGGGCTAAAGAGGTCATGGCACCCTGTCCATCAGTCCAATAGGCATGTACATGCCGACAGTGCACATCCCCCATGTTCCTCACTGGACAACTGCAACACCTGTAGTGCCATCAAATGTGACCCACAACAGACATAACATGCCTGAAACACAAGCCCTGTATGGACAGATGCCACTGACACCAGGGAATACCGGTATCATGCTATCAATGTAGGTGCAGGGCCAACTTGCTGTCCATGAACAGTTCCCGCCACATGAGGCCAGGAATGGCACATCTGATGATAATGATCTGTGTACACAACATGGGCCAGAAACCCCAGGTACAGTTCCACATGTCACTGTACATGCATGTGGGAGGTGTGCACATCCCAGACACTGTCCATATCATGGATGAAGGAACACATACATGGCAAGCAATGTACAGCGTTGTCCACAGGCAATAGTCACCCAGGTGACTGGATGGTGAATGCAATACCCAACTGTGTGGGCAACTCCAGACACTAAACTCCTGAGCCACAATGCAGACCATTGTCATGTGGCCTGATGCCAAGGTATTCCCATCACCTAGCCTTGTATAGCCATCTGGCACCATCAATCACACCACACCCGTGAAGCAGTGCACACATGCGTGTCAGTACTGGCACCCGTGTCTGTGTGTGTGGTGTATGATGCATATGACCACATTCACACTCACTACAACCCCCATTGGCATACTGACGCATGTTGTCTGATGTCAGACACCTCTGCATACCCTTTGCACATATAACCTCTGTATGACCCCTGTGGTGCATGTGATACCTGCACAGTACTGTGTTGTGGCAATCCCACTAGTGATGAGTTGTATTCCTGGCTCTGCCAAGTGTGGCAATGTGTGTGCGTCCCTGTGAGAGTGTGGCTGTGTTGATGCTGACACCTGTTCATGCAGGCAGGCACATGTACTACACCTACCATATAGCTACCATATCCCTGTTGCCGGTGTCACTCACCATCGCATATACGTTCTGAGGACTCCCCAACATGTAACCTATGTGGTGTATCCAATAATTGCATGGAGATATGATAGCACTACATAGTCGTTGGGGGTTTTATACCCTGTACTGGAAGGTGTGTGACACACATATACATAAGATTTACTCTCCCACCCCTCCCTGGCTTTTCTTTGCCTCTGTCTACCTCTCTTGCTTCCTCTCTGGTGGATATGGAGACTTACACCTGCTTTGCTTAGGCAGCAGCATGTGTATTTTAAGTGATGCTCAGGATCAGCTGATGATCTCTGCATGAATTGCAGTCCTCTAGCTGATTGCATGTGGAACAGCTGTGGTAACATTCCCATAGCCAATTGCATGGAAAGACACACCAATATCTAAGAACATCATGGTGTTGGGCCTTTCATTCACTGTAAGCAGGAACTCAATCTGTTGTTTGGCAAACAGCAGCTCTGATGGATTGGGGTTTACCCCTAATAACATACACTGTGGGAACAGGCCAACACACAGGAGGGAGATGTGCCTGACCTGACAGACTGCAAGTGCTGCTATACTGCATTTGGAGTAATGTTGGTTTAACGGGGTGTGTGTGTGTGGATATGGCTGTCCTACATGTTTGCATACCTGTCATGTCAGTGCTATGTTTATGAGGGAACACCCATCTGCAGGGCCATCTGCAGACTGGCCAGTGTGTGGTGCCTTTTGTTTCAGGTGTTACCCAAAGAGCACCTATCTGTGAACTGTAGAAGGTAGTGTAAGGATTACAGTCTGTAGATGGTGACAGCCATGAGAGTTACTGCCTTCATATCCCTCATAGGACATATGGTGCAGCAAACCTTGTTACAACAGTAAATGTATAAGGTTATCACAGCAACATGTCAATATTGGCCCTGTGTATGTGCCTCCAGCCACAACCCTGACAACCTTTGTACATATGTCATGCCATAAGGGTTGCATATGTACTGTATACCATAAATACTGACATCATATCTGATAGCAAGCCAGTGCGATACCAGACTGCTACACATGTAATGTATAGTAGGGGTTATATTTGATGACATAACCTGGACATTCTGTGGCTGTGTGCACAGTACTGAGGTCTGTGTACCTATGATGATTGTCGGCAGTGTGTATATTGTTTATATGTACCTTGACCTGTGTTCAGACTGTGATAGATGTCATTGTCCTTGGTCCTGTTCTATGTGATGTTACATGCTGCTCCACTGTATGTTACCCTATCGGCTTACATGTTTGTAGGGCCATACACGCACATGTCCCATACCACAGACAGGCAGCAGACCACACTGTGTAGCGGCCCAGTATAGGTAGGGTGAGTGTGTGTGTGGCACATATGAGGTTGGTGTTGAACAGATAGTTCATATACTGTAATAATATGCTAGCATGCCATATGTAGCTGTGGCTGTGTTCACATTGGTTGTAGTGATGCACTTACACACAGGTTTATGTTACTCTGTGCTGTGGCATGCCTGTAGAGCCTGCTATCTATGTGCAGGTACATGTGCATTCCACCGTAGGAAATGTAGGCCAGTGTTGAGCTGGTCTACTTGTAGCCTGCAAAGTGCTTTGTTACATGCCTAGCAGCTTAGTGTATGTACCCAGTGAGATGTAATGTCCAGTTACTTGCAAGATGTACTACTGATGGGCCACCATAACAGTCATGTATGTCAGACAGAGCAATGGGATGTTGTACAGATGTATGTCAACATCTAGTGGGTGGTATGTGGCCATGGCACCCCCTTACCAGCGGTTATTATGTGGCAGGACAGACAGGGATGTGTGAATGCATAACCTATGGGGGCAAATGTATAGCAGTAGTTACATGTTATACCCATCTACATGGCTATTAACATACACATTGTCATGATTGGTCTACATGTCTTGCACTAAGGGGTTATGTGTATACCTCTGGACTGTCCAGAGTGTGTCAGACTGCCCACATATATTGGCCATTATCTCTGCTGTAGTCCACAGAAGCATTACATGCTAGCAGTGGTACTGTACTATGATGTCCTTCAGATGTTTGTCAGTAGCCAATGGCGCACATGTTAAAAGCAGATGTGACCTCCCACACACACCATGTCTGTGAAGACAATCCCTATTACAGTAGACATACTCTACAAGTATACCTGCTATACATACCTGGCATCCCCTTGCACTACAAAGTTGAGTCTACAGGGGCTGAGGTAGGGCTACACTCCATGCTCAGCACATATGGTGATGATATATGTACATATACTTATCCAGATATCTATATAGACATACAGATATACATATTGACATACATAGATGGATATGTATATGTACATAGATATATACATAAACACCCAGATATATACATATACAGAGCAATATATGTCTACACATATACAGATAGAGATACATATGCACATATACGTATGGATATCTACATATATTTTGACAATAGTAGGTATATCAGAATAGATATGTATGCACATATAGTTATTGATATCTACATATATACCAACATAACTGGGCATATCTGTACACATAGGATGAGCATACATATATAGCTATATATACATATATCTATATATACATATACATATATCTATGTATACATATAGTTATATACACACATATGTATATGGGAGCGCTACAGAATCCTGAGAACCCAAAGTCCCGAAGACCATCAGGGGTGAGCTGACTTAAGGTATATTGATGTACATTACCATAAATCTACCTTGGTTAAATGCAGGCCTACTGCCACCTGCCATACAGACTTTTCTGTTTGTCGGTGTGCTTGTGATGGTGCCAGTTGTGCCTTGTTATGTAGCAGTTACATCCCATTGTGTCAACTGAGGTCTTTACCCCCTAGGAATTGTCTACAGAGTGTAGATAGAGACTGCTGAACTATACACCTGCATTAATTACCGTTGATTGTTTGGTATCTGGTGGGCCAGTCTGTCTTTACTATTGTACTACTTGATGGCCTTGGTCTGGACAGCAACATTTGTTAACTTTTCCAGACTACTGTATTAATATAACTGTTCACATTTGCATTACTCAGTTTATACGAATGTCCATGTCTAAACAGCTATATAACATGGCATATATAACTGTAATAGTACACACATAAAGCTTTCTCATTTATGCACACCTGTGTGTGGTGTTATATCCTTTGATATCTCTGTGGGTATATGTTGCAGGCAATGAATGTCATTTCTATGGGTGGCTCATACAGTCCCCAGTTGGTAAGGTGGTAACTGTAGGAATAGTGGCTGTTCCATATTGTGTGCACGTGCTACATATGTAACTTACTGTACATATCTCTGTGTATGTATGTGTAGTTACATATCTATCTATCTATATATATATATATATATATATATATATATATATATATATATATATATATATATATATATATGTATATATATATATATATATATATATATATATATATATATATATATATATATATATATATATATATATATATATCTATATATATATATATATATATATATATATATATATATATATATATATATGTATATATATTATATCTGTATCTGCATATATGTGTCTATGTATATGTAGCCTAGGGATGCCCATGTCGTGTCAGGTCCTGGTTATGGGATCTGCAACACTTCATAGTGTACTACAGGGCGGACGTGTGCGGCTGTGGGGTGGTTATACATATTCGTACAAGACGTATATTGTTTGGGGCCTCTCAACCCCATTAACGGTGCATGTGGGCATATATGTTATAGTAATTTTCCCATTGTTATCTACAGATGTATGTCCATATATACCTATATATATATATATATATATATATATATATATATATATATATATATGTGCAGAATCCGCCCTTCAACTTCCAAAAATGAATAGAAGAAATCCACCCAAAAAGAAACACAAGAGTGTCCTAAGAAGAAACGCAAGAGTTATCGTTTTAGTCACTAGTTAGCTAGTTGTATTAGGTCTAATATTTTATGTATCTATAACGTTTTAGGTGTTTGATGTCTATTTGTTGTGTTTAGTTAATATATGTATTTGCAATGTATGAATTGAATTTATAGTTTTATGATTAAATGTTAAGTACATTTAGTATTGAGGGCATGGGTGCTTTAAATCTATTGAGATTGCTCATTGGATGAGAGCTATCTGATTTGTTTTTAAAATATGGCGCTTAGGTAGCGCACAATTTGTCTGAAGAAGTGGCTTTTCTGGTTGCCGTGAAAGCGCTCACAGTATTAAATTGTTTTACATTACATTGCGGTTGTGTTGTTCCTGAATTGGATTTTATAGAAAGAAAGTTTTCTGTATCTGTGGCATTTTGTTCCAGTATTGTGTTGGTGCTGACTCATTGGAAGTACCTCAGCTGTTTGAGGAGCTCACAAAAGCAGCCACGTTGATTACATACGGAAGGTGCACTATCAAACGATAGCTTTGCAGTTTTGCTGTTTTGTCATTTTATCGTTTTGCACAGTATGGAACAGTTGGGACACTCTTGCGTTTCTTCTTGGGACACTCTTGTGTTTCTTTTTGGGTGGATTTCTTCTATATATATATATATATATATATATATATATATATATATATCTGCTTATATATATATATATATATATATATATATATATATATATATATATATATAAATTATGTCCGTATATACCTACATAGATATATATCTCCTTTCATATATGTAACTTGCTGTGTATATTTAGACATAATTGTAGGCCTTTGCATTGTATATATGTTCATATATATTTATATATATATATATATATATATATATATATATATATATATATATATATATATATATATATATATATATATATATCTACATATATAGATATGTTGTATCTGTTTAGATATTAATATTTGCATACACACATTCATCTAAATGTTGGAATACATTCTCTGTACTTTTGAATGACTGGGCTAGATGATATGTTTTTGAAAACATCAGAGTTATGTCTATCTGACATGGCTTAGTGGTAAATCACTTTGGCTATGGAATTCAGGGTCCTGGGTTTGAGCCTTGCAGAGGCTGTTTATTTTGTTGCTGGACGGAACACGGGCCATTGGATAAAGAGTGATTAAGGCACTTTAAAGCAGTTATAAGCAGGTTTGCGCTGAGGTAAGCACTGCTAACTGGAAGCCGCAGTAAGCGGATTTACGCCTGTTTGTGTGGGGGCAAGCTATGCCTACACAGGTTAAGCAATTTTGAAGCTAACAGTGCTTCATAACTTGCCCCCACACAAACAGGCTTAAATCCACTTACTGCGGCTTAAAAGTGCTTACTCCTGCTTACCCCCATGCTAAATTCTTTAAAAGAAAAGAAAAGGGGTTGATGGGAAAGTGGTGAAAAAAGGGGCACAAAGAGGGAAAGATAGTAGGGAAAATAGCCAGGGATGTTCAGGAAGGGTGTAGGGAAGGTCCATAGCTGCCCATTTCTTCTACAGCAACAGCTGTGCATATACACTGAATATGGAGGTAGATTTGGACACTCAAATCCCTGGGATAGGGTGAGGACTACATAAATAAGTTGTGATGCCAGTTAGACCGGATTACATGTGTCCAGTGGACATGTGCAAAATGGACAGCCATGTATGGGTTGAGATTTTTTTTTGAGGAACAGATTATCATTTTTCTTCAGGTGAGAGTGGGATGTTGGGGAGGGTAGTAGGTATATTTGGGGAGGAAGGTTGGGTAGGTTAACAGACAAGACAAACAAGACACATGGATATATGGGACCACAGTGGTAATAAGAACAGCATGCAGGTGCATTGATGGCACCATGCCACCAGTGTTGGAATAATTCAATATAGCACATGCATGGGAACCATTAAAATATTTATCAAATAATTGGACATTATCAGAACATAGGTGGGTATGTTGATTATTGTTGGAGATATGGTGGTGGGAGAGAAAGATGTCAATTAACAACTAGTATATTCCTATAGTCCACATTACCTTCCTAGTCAGTGCTGTTATCTGTACCTTACAAGTCTTACTACACAACCCTATAGCCTTCATTTGGATAGTGATATGGCTATCATCATCATTACATATGAACCAGATTTACCTGCAGTATACACCTCTTACCTGGTATACCTGTGGAAGGAATATTTGTTAACACTAGCTATCTGATTCTACACATACTCCCAGATTACGGGCTGATGTTGTGCACATAGCTATCCAACTCTTTCTACACAGACTCTTGCCATGTGTTGAACACATGCTGGTGTGCTGGGACATATCTAGAATATTGCCCTCTTCCACCTTTAGTGAACTAATACACACATATACATGCTTTCCTACACAGTTATATTATGTAGCACAGTGTGGGTGACAGTGAGCAGTGATACTTTATTATTCAGAGAAACTGCAACACTCACAATTCCCTACAATACCAGACTGAACAGTACTAGTACAGGTTATAATGGTCTGTATTTCTCAGCACAGTGTTCATATCCGATGTACCTATGGGAGCAATGTTTGTTAGCACTACCTGACTGTTGCCACACAAAGTTCCGGATTACATATTAGTATTATGCACATACATCTCACTCTGTTAGTCACAGCTTGACAACATGGGAGTGTAGACAGGACATACTTGAAATATTACTCTCCTAACAGTTCTGGGGGTTGCTACAGTGACAGGTGTGTTCTAATAGATGTTTGACAATCACTTGTATTCCCTGTTTGCTGGTTAAACATCTGGGATCATCCCACAGACTTACCAGGGGGACAGGCAGCAGATATGGGCCCATATACTGGACATTCTGGCCTCATCTGTACAGTTGTGGGGTATGATTCTGTATGCAGCCTAATTCCACTCCCAGGATTCAGACCATGGCTGTGTCTGCTAGTACTTAAACACTGTCCATCACAGTTGTGTCTGCTATATAGATATTGCTGTATATCTTCTATCTGCTTTCTGTAGTATTAATCCCCTGTGCTTTTGCATTCTGACCTTGTATTACAACACTCCAAGAAGAACATTCTTATATAGATTTCCTAGACAGTTATATGTTGTAGGACAGTGTGGGTGACAGTGATGTGTAATACCTCATTATTCAAAGCAACTGCATCAGTCACAATGCCATACAATACCACTGTGAACAGTACCAGTACTGGGTATCATTCTTGTATTTCTGAGCACAGTGTTGGTATCTGATAGACCTGTGGGAGGAATGTTTATTAGCACTACCTGAATGTTCCCACACACAGTACCAGTTTCCACATTACTATCATGCACATACATCTCACTCTGTTACTGTACACACTCTGACCACAGCTTGACAAGTTGGGGTGTAAATGGGACATATGTGGCTTCTTAGTTCCATAAGGTATTACGGAGTTGCTAGTGTGCAAGCTTTGTTCTCATAGATGTGTGTCAATCAGTTGTATTTTCTGTTTGCTGCCTATACATCTGGGATCATCCCACTGATTTCCCAGGGGGACAGGTTGATAGGCAATAGATATGGGCCACTTTAATAGACATTCTGGACATATCTGTACAGTTGTGGGGTATGATTCTGTATACAGACAACTACCACTGGCAGGATTCGAACCGTGACTGTGTGAGCTAAAAAAACAACAATTCATATCTCATTTGCATGTGCTATTCATTTTTTGTTGTCTGCATTTTCCCTGCTTACTATCTATGTGTCTCTCAGTTGTACTAAATGGCCTCTGGGGATTACACCTGTCATATACAGGCATTCCTACACATTTAATTTATGGTGCATGGTGTGGGTAACAGTGCTTAATACAACAGTACTATTACATGATTGCAAATCTACATTACCATATGATACCACAATATACACATGAAGTCCAGCAGTTAGACCTGTTTTGTCAGGCTATTACACTTTTACTGACACACAAACAATATGAGACCTTTCCTGCCATATTCTCTAGTGTATGCAGTACTTGCCTTGAACAATACAAGTTTTATACAAGCAATTCATTTACGACTACTTTTAGTTTTATTTCCTATGACAGTAAATGCATGAGTATTACTGACCTGCCTTGCATTGCAACCTCGCCAGGTGACTGATGTGGGCCTCCTGGTTCATGGCCCACTCCATTGCAGTTGTGGGGAACATAAGAGGAATATTTAGCCATACCTATCCATGATATACCTGAGCTGTCAAGTATTACACACATACTGTGGTGATACTTACACATGACTGGAACATCCCTTGCCACTCTAGCCTCTTGGAGCCACTCCTCTAAGAGGTCCACCTTACGCCGCTTCAGGTTAGCATAGTGGTGCCTGACCTGCTCATCAGTTTGGAGTATGCCAGTGGCATTGGTGAGGTGACGGGTGAGATGGTCCCTGGCCTCCACCTTATATTGGGAGCCCTGGTACTGATCATGGTCTTTGACAAGGAGTCCTGCCATGACCTTGGACTCCTGGATGCACCAGTGCTGCATCCAAAAGCGCACACCTTCTCCCCTTACTGCCATAGTGCCTGCAAGGGGAAGCTACAACCAGTTATGAGATATATTCCCGCCTCTTGGGTTTAAGCAGGGCTAATTTTCTGCACCTTTCCGTGACTGGCCAGTTTTGAAAAGGCTAAGCTATGGGCAACCCTGCTTACCTAAGGTTGGCATTGTTTAAAGGGGAATACCACTGGGCACAATGAGTTAGCTGGTATCCACATTGCTTACACCTCCTATGCTGGCCTGTGCAATGCTTAGCATTGCTTACATTAGACTTTGCATTATATTTCCTTTTGGCATTGATTTCTTATTCATTACATCTTATATATTTGCCTGGTATCCATGATTAATGTGTACACACACTCTATGGGGTCCTTGTATTTTATTGGGGACTTCAACACTCTTACACCTCACATTTGGGCTTACTGCTGTACTGAAGTTCACATATTTATGTTATGTAGTAGGTTATGGAACATATGACTGTATACTGATTCCTTTCACAGGTTCAGTTTGGTTATACTATGGTGAGGGCTTGTTTGCTGATACCTCATTCTTCTGTGTTTCTTGGGTGGCTTGGTGGTTAAGTATTGTGAGTATGGTGTATAGGGTCCTGGGTTCAAGACCTACATAGCTGCTTATTTTGTTGATAGGCAGAACAAGGGCCATTGGCTACAGAGTGATTAAGGCACTTTTGAGCATTTGTAAGCAGGTTTGCATGGGTTTGTGTGATGGTAAGCACTGCTAACCTGCCATTACATCTGCTTACAGAGACTTATCTTTTGAACTATTTAACTAGTGTAGGCATTGCTTACCACTGCACAAATGGCCTTAAGCCCACTTACTAGTGCTTAAGTATGCTTACTACTGCTTATTTGTACTTAAACCTGCTTACTAGTGCCTTATTCATTATGACACTAACACCTCACATGTGCATCTACTGCAGTACTCCAGTTCATAAAAATATGTTATTTAGTGGGTTATGCAACATACATATTACTCATAACGTGCTTTGCCATGGAAAATGGAATCTGCTTCAGTGGGACTCGAATTGGGAATGCCTGCTTGTAAGGCGAATGCTCTGCCCATTACACTATTGCTATGTTGCTTCATTTGCATATATCTTCCTTGTTATCCTCTTCAGCCATTTAAGCTGAATTAACCATAGTTAAGCGATGGGCACACCCGTGCACCTATGGTTAGCTTTAATGGGATTTAAAAAAAAAAATAAAGGGTTTGTTCATTTTATTTATGTATACTGTTACTGTTGTACACAAGGGGACTGCTGGTGGTGATATGCGCACACCTATGAGAGGTCTTGCTCATTTCTTACCCCTTTCAGCTGCTCTTCATTGTGAGGGCATGTATATTCTGAGAGCTCTGCATGTAAGACTAGGAGCTCAGGCAATGCGCCTCATTACTATGCATGGCCCTCTGCCATTCTGCTCCTAAACAGCTGCCTCCATGCAGGTCTAAGCTAGTCCTGCACGGAGGAATAGTAAATATGGGGTATGTCTTCTGAAATCAAGTCTAGGAGCTAAAATGGTAGCTGGGGCATACAGCTGCATGAATACCACATGATATTCTTTAATGGGCAGCAGGGTAGGGTGGTGTCCATCGATACTAGTGTAATACACATGGTAAGTATCACTATGCAGGGTGACACTAGTTTAATCAGTATCCACAGGCACTCAGACACTGTGTTATCTCAAAGTTCATTAAGGCACATGAAGGACAGTTGAGTAGTGTCATGGTTATGGTCATTAGCATGATGCATGTATGTATAAATAGTACAAATTCCTCTCAACTGTACAGATTTTCGCAGAATGTCCAGATTTTTGCCTCATATTTTTGGTCTGTTTTTCATAAAATTATGTTTTTTCTGGCAAATTATTGGCAAATCATTAAAGATTGAAGTTAGAAAATAATGATAGACATTTGAAATTCAGACTTCATACCCTTCATAAAATCCATGTTAATGCAAAACCTGTTATTCTGTCAACCTTATAAGTTTGTAAGAGCAATATTTAAAAATTGTTACTATTTTTTGGCCTTTTTCCCACTTTTATATATGCCTTTGTTCAGATTTCATGTTCTAAGAGGTTGAGAGGTATGAAGTGCAGACTCCTCAGACATGCAAACTGTATGTGGCCTCCCAGCCCATGCATGAGCAAGAATGGCCCCCCTTAGCCCAGAGTAATTGTGATAATGCATCACTTAACTGGCACAGTTCATAGACAATGATGCTAAATCACCTTAGTATAATTGCAATGCTACAGGCCCTGTTTAGTTAGATAACCTCAGTAACTAGGATGGTGGAGAGTGTCTTACACATACATATACACATACAGGGAGAATCAGAGTAAAACTGATATTAGAGTGTACTCTCATACATGAAAACTGATAACCAATTGGAAAACTAACACTGGGTCACCTGACTTCAGCCACCAGTCAGGGAGACATTAAAGCAGCAGACACTGTCATACAGAAGTGCAGTATGCATATGGTAATACTGCACAGGCCATGCCACGGTACTGAAAGGTGCAGGGGGCCTCAACCTGGCAGGGTACAGTGGACGGGCAGGATAAGTCACAGGTTTGAGTCATGTATGTGTATATGGGAGGTGGTTATCCTTAGAGGACCTAATGAACACATTCAGGCTCGATCACAGTCCTGTCATATATGTGCTTACATAATGTGCCAAATGCTCACAGGCAGCACTGCATGATACAGGGAATGCTGATATTCTAGTTCACCAGGACAGATTGTGCTATCAGCACAAGTGTGATGGACAGCAAGTATGAATCACATGCCCACAGCTGAAATACTATGCAATAGTGTCTGAATAATTGCCCTGTAGCAACACATAGGGCTGTGGCTGCCACATGCATGTTGGAGACAAAGTGGAGGCAATTGTTGGCTGGTTTGGACTGCTGTGCACACATACAGTGATTCACATGAGTAACCCACAGGTGTGCATGTCCTAGCTTGGGACTGAAAAAATGGCAATGGCTGGAAAAGTTCACGACACAGAATACCAAGATCAAGGATTTGGAAATTGCCAGAGACAGGTTGATCACTGGTGATGGATCACTGAAACAGGAACATCTTATAGAAATATAAGAATTTCTCATATCCTCAGTGAGGTAAGTGATAAAACCCTCTTGTATGGTGACAGCTTGGATGTGGGAGTTGAGCTGGTGATGATTGCCCAAGTATCTGTATGGAATGCCTTGGGTGAGTAGCAGCCCATGCCATTCTTGTAGAACATTGAGATGCACTTATGTTTGGCTTACTCATACAAATGCATCTGTATTCATGTCTTCCAGGGACATCAGAGTTGTGACAGAGACAAACTGCGCCACAGAGTGGCATGTATCCATATGCTATATCTAGGACTGGTATGCAACATTCTGTGTGATACATAGATGTGGGAGACACAAGTAGATACCAACACTGACACAGGTTTGTTAATAGTATACTTCATAGTTTACAATCAGAGAAGATCTAACACAACAGCTTGAAACATTCCTGGTGTCAGTAGATCTCAGGAGGCTGATGATGATGGCATCTGAAAACTGCACAGTCTAATGACACACTGACATTGTTAATAGTGCTAACAGTGGAGGGTAGCTTTACATCACCCACAGCTGCAGTGACTATGGAAGCCAAGGAGGAACCTGTAGTATGACCTGTGTTTACTAAAGGTTATTCTGTCCATGTCAGTCTCACTGAACATCTAGCCTCACCTGTGTTTAACAAAGGTTATTCTGTCCATGTCAACACCACTCCTGACACTGTCAGCACATCCATCGATATCATTGTAGGGCTGCACTATCTCTGAGGTGTGTACAAATGACATGGGAGAGAGGTGTGTAGATGTTCGTCAGCACCATGATTCCAGAATGTTTCTTGGCCTAGGCATTACCCTTATCAATCAGTGAATGTGGAGGTCAGTGATTCAAGCACAGGTGGCCAATAATCAGACCATATCAGAAATGCTGAGTGTACTGTGTGGCCTCATAAAGACCTGCAACCACTGCATGGACTGTAGGACTTTCTGTAGTGTATGCAGAGTGATAATGTACAGAGGGACCTGAAGCAGACATGCCTAATGAGAGCAGTTTTGGCCTAGTTGTCAGTCATTGGTGCATCCATGCAAATGTATGGAACCAGCCACCATGATCATGATAAGGAACAGATGCATATTATAGCCTCATGTACTGGGCTTTGATGAATGGGACATATTATTCTAGAGATGTCCACACTATCTATGGCTACCTTATCTCCTGGCCATGGACATTCCCATGGAAGTGGATGATGCTTTCTGGCTTCACCATGAGCACACCCCACTGAGCAAGGCATTCATGGACCAGCAGTTCAACACTATCTCGCCGTTCTGTAACTATACCAGAGGTAACACTATCTAGGCTATTTCATGGGAATGTAAATGCCATTCATTTCAGAATGCCACACCAATAACCACAGATGAATTTTAACACATGAATCTGTTGTGTGGCAATATCCACTGGACAAACTCTTCCAGTTTTGATGTTGCAGGGTTATAAGGTACATCCAGTTAGTTTTATAACCATGAAAGTGCTTCTGCATCAATGGAGAAAGTGATCAGTACCCTCCCCAACCTCTGTGCTGGGTGTGAGGCTACTTCATATGCCAACCATAACCCCTTAGCATTTCTGTCCCTGTCATGGTGCTCCATCCAACTAGTGGAAATGATGATATTTGTGCCCTACTCAACCCTCTAGCTTATGTGGATATGACAATATCTGTTGCACAGCATGGTCAGTCAATGCATTGTAATAAATACCATGGATATGTTAATGCACGCATTAGTTCTATGTTGTGTTTATCTTGCTACTGTCTCATACTTTTGGATCAGGCACCACCTCTTTATAAGTGCAACTATATATTGTGTCTGCCCCTGCCTTGCATGAGAACCTGCCACAGAGAGTTCCTCCAACTTCTTGCTTTGTTTCTCCTCCTCTGCTGCTATTACAGGCATGTCAGGCAGTGTTGTGGTCTCCCCTAATTGTACTGGTTTTCTTGGCATCACATTATGAAGCATAGCACAGACCACAGATATGATGCTGCAGGTCTCCAGAGTATACTGCAATGCACCACCAGAAGTATCCAGGCAGCACAATGGGATATTCAGCAGTTCAAATACACATTCAACAGTGTTATGCATCTGTGACAGTGCAGTATTATATGCTATCTCTACCATAGCCTGGGGGCCACAGATGAGGTTTATCTCTCATGACTCCAAGCATTAATTGCAACACAAAACAGTGGACACTATTATAAGTGGTCTGCTACCTAATCTCATAGGATTGGACAACTGTAGTCTCTAAAAGTGGCATTTTGTGTACCTACCTACCAGCCAACTAGATAACCATGTGAAAAGTCATGCTGCATTAAGCACTTGTACAGCTCACATGTGTGCCAGACATGGTAGTCTGCCTAGACAGTACATATACCCATTGTATATCATACTGTGGGAGTTGGTTGAGTGAAAGACCTAACAACTGGTATACCACATGCACCGTAGGAGTAGGTGGAGCCTTGATAGCAATGTGGAACAGTCAGTGGACTCCAGGACTTCAAGAAATGGCCTGTGTCCTAAAATGCTCTCATAGTGGTTATTTTGTCTTCTGCCATTACATGCAGTAACATCACATCAAGACACATGGGTAGGATTCAAAGGTCAGCATCTGCTAACCTTTTAATGTTTTGATTGTGAGTTGCTAAAATGCACTGATAGCAAGGATGGTTAAGCTTTACGTCCACTGGGATAATGTGATAACAGCGCATTTCTACTAGCTTCTGTATGTCTTTGTCCATACAATTTAACTATGTCCTGGTCATGGAGGTGATGGCATGTCATAATGCAGAGGGAGGTGACATGCAACATCATGGACACCGACTCTTGTGGCAACCAGTAAGATATGCTGATTAGCTAAAGTAAATGTCACTCCCAGCATCTTAGGAAGAGTGATATACCTGTACACTGAAATCTGATGTGTTTAGAAAAGTTGATAGTCATGGCTCAGTGAGCAAGAATTCTCTATTTCTGAATCATATCCCCTGTGTTTGTATTCATTTGCATATGCAATGACTTTTATAGGCATTTGACTCTCATTTGCATGTCATTATGTTGTCATTTGCATGTAATGCATATTGTGCTATTTTTCTACTGCAATAATCTTGCTATGTGTGTCTTTGAATCATAGTCCCCCCTCCCCTCAGCTGTGCACATCACCACTCATTATGCCATTTTACTTAATGTAATGCATTTGTTTCTGAGTGGCCCTCACTGTTTTGTTCCTCATACCTGCTCTGGTCTGTTTTTTCATTATTTTAAGCCTTAAAATTTTGACTTTTAAAAAGGTTTTATACCCCATAAGCATGTCCTTGATCTTGAACACAACATTCTAAGAGTAACAATCATCTGTAAACCAGTTATAACCGAGGAGACCTGTAAGTACATTTTCATTAGATTTAGTATTAGAAATAGTGAAATACATAAAGGTTTGGAAATATGTTTTTGTTTATAAAGCTTTTTTTCTGTGTGTTTTTACAAGTTTTTTTACTTACAAAAGCTGTTATCCAAACATGTACTATGAAACCTCGACTGACAAGACACCAAAAAGCACATCACTGAACACAAATACCCAAATTACTAAATGGGTAAAAATTAAAATTGAAGTGCTCTTTGCATGGTGGCAAGCCCCCCCCCCCCGTGTGATGCTCCTTATGCGGCTACCTCCACACCCCAGAAATTAAAAAAAAAAAAATATATATATATATATATATATATATATATATATATATATACATACACACACACATGCAAATCTCTATCTATCTCTATCTATCTATACATATACCAACTGTATTGTTGCACAAGCCTAAAGAAGGGAGAAAGCTCACAAAATAAAGGAATCACTGTCAATAAACACTTATATTTCCTACAGTAAACAGTCATCCATATTCTATGCCTCAGCATCTTGTAATATGGGGCACGTGATGCTCAGGGAATCTAATCTCAGCACATGCAGATATACCAGTACTACTTTCGTTTAATTTGCAAATTACTCAATTTTTGTGGGAGAGTGTCAAATACCTTGGCAATGTCAAAATAAGCACCATGCACTATCAGACCTTCATTAAGTGCTGTTATTACCTCTTCAAAAAATACTACAATATTCAAAAGCCAGGATTCTCCCCCTCAACAAACCCATACACAGAATTAAGTTCCAAGTACCATCTTTGATAAGCTTCCTCATGACTCTTTCCATGATTTTACATGGAATACTGGTTGGACAGATGGGTCTAAAACTGTTTGGCCCTGATGTGTCCCCCATTCATCAATTCTTACCATTGCAGCCTGTCACTATGTGTGAGAGATGTGTTCACATGCTAACTTTTTGTTAAATGAGTGGCATGGGTTTAGTTTTTTGCCGCCTCACAGCAAGAGGTTGATTCTCATCTGGGGTGCCTTCTATGCGGAGTCTGCATGTCCTCCCTGTGGTCGCGTGGGTTTCCTCCGGTTGCTATGGTTTCCTCCCACATCCCAAAGACATGCAGTAGGTTGATTGGACACTCTAAATTGGCCCTAGGTGTGAGTGTGTGCCTTCTGTGGAAGGTTGGGCGCTGGGCTGGCAACTCGACACCGTAAAACTCCACTGCCAATCATGAGCGGAGAGATGATCCACTGTGGCGACCCCTAACCAGGAAAAGCCGAAAGAAGAAGAAGTGGTATGGGTTTAGTTTGTTTGTTCTTGGTTCTAAGAAATCATTAGGTCCATTGTCTGGTTCCATGGAACCTGAGTTTTTAACTTTACTTGTGGCAGCATATTTGTAGTTATATAAGGGGTACAATTCCTTTTCTCTGCAGCTTAACTATGTGATTGAAGAGGAGTTTAGAATAACATTGGGAATGGCTATATTTTGCATTACATTTGCTGTTAACAGATACAAGTAGATTAAAGTAGTGATAAAGGAATCACAAGTCAATGGTGCATGCATTCTCTGCTACATGATATAGTCTAGTAAGGTGGCAAGACAGAGGGTCAGGTGGTGTTTGAGATATCAAGCATTTTATCATGTACACAGCCATCAGGTACAAAATAAAGATACATCTCAGATGGAAAGCAATAACATATATGAGCGATAGCTTAGGATTATCGTATCTCTTTTCCTTGTTAGGTATTGTTGCTATGCAATCTTCATTATATTTTGCAAAAAATAAGTTGCTTACATAGAAACATTTGGTTAGTTAAGATAGACTGGCACACCAGAAATAAAATGCACATGCATGTATTTAATCTCCTTTTTCATCAAAGTGTTAAGAGCATTAAAACAATATATTGCATGAGTAATTTCTATAGGTGAGCTGCTTTCCTTGGTTTCTAGCTTTTAAGTATTATTTTATAAATCCTAAGACTCTGACACTTATTCCCATCCGATCTGTAACAATGGAGGCAGGTATTCCATGGAATTCGTGAGATGCATTTTAGCCATTTGGAATTGGATGTTTAAACCATGTTTTAATAATAGTATAGATATAAAGAATTTTGAAGCAGAAGAAAAGAATATAAAAATCAATTTTATTGGTGAGACGTCTGACTTTTAGCAAAACCACCCTCAGTTGTGGGGGTTTTGATGGTGTTAGTTGGCTAGAAGGAAGGGTAATGTTCCACACCTTATTATAGATAAACAATTTTAGAATGAGGATTCGAATAAAAAGGAGACTCCCAGGTGTAGGATACCAAGCTTGCATGGAGCTGACTATAACACTCTGGATAGCACAGTAGAAGGTTATGTGTCTGTATGCGAGTAGGCCTACGCAATTTCAGTTCTTAATTTGAGGAATTTCAGACTTCGTATTTTTCTTGAGAATAATACAGTGGTTGATTGTAGTGGAGTGCCTAAAGGTGGATTTAACAATTTTGTTATGTAACCAAACCAGTTTGGCACACTGAATAGAGCAGAGATAAGTAAACAAAACTGAGGAATGTAAAAGACTGGGATGGATAATCTTTGTGCTGTAAAGGTTCTAACATGTTTAAGTATAAAAGTTCTCACTTTCTATATAACCTTGTTTCTGATCTGAGGAAAGGATGACTGAGTTCATGCAAATGGTGACATTTTTGCTTATTATCAGAGGTGATTTCAAGCAGCTTTTCAGTGATAATGATCTCAATTTGATTCTTTTCATTAGACAGGATTTTGAAATTTGTGACAGTGCTACTGATTGTCCTTAGGAGGAATAGCATACACTTGGTTTTGGAGATACAGAGTCAAAGAGCAGATTTGTGCAGCCACCTTTGGGCTTGGGTGAAAATTAACTGCAGTTTAAAAGATACTTGTAAGATTTACGGGGCAAATTAAATGACTGTAGAGTCATTTTTATATTGGATTATTTTGGCTGGATTCCATTGAGATGACATGTTGTTCAGGAAGGTGATGAAGCAGAGTAAGCCAAGTAGAGATCTCCTGGGGAAGACCTTGCATGTCTAATTGTGAGCAGAGGTTTCATATACCTGACTTCTTAAGGTCTCTACACCAAGTAAACATCAAAATTCAACAATGTGAGAGAATCCACAGCTGTAAGGCACTGCAGAAATATATGGTGTTGAATAGTATAGAATGGCTTTGTCAAGTGAAGGAAAATTGTGTCAACACATTTCCTCTACATGAGCAAACAAACAGATTTGGTAAATTTAAGGAGTGCTATTTTTGTACCATTTCTAGGATGAAAATTGCATGGGGAAGTAAAGAAAATATTATGGAGTTCAAGGTACCTTAGATGTTGCATGTAGGCACACCTTTCAAGGATCTTGTTTATTTTACTTTATTTCATATTACAATTTGGTAACCAGGTAGGTGAACTGGTCTATTGACCCTTTTCAGCCATGACACAGGTATGAGAATACAGTAAAAGTTAACTCACTGTAAAATTAGTTCATAAAAATAAAATTCACCATGCAATTTATAATCAAATTGAAGAGCAAAACACATTAGAACCTACTTGTATTTATATAAATATTTAAGCGGAAACAATCCTACATTTATGAGCACCTGACATTATAAGCTGTAAAAGTAGCCAGTGAAATGAAAACAATTGCATTTAAAATAATTTTCAAATGCTACCTAAGGTGTTTTTTGAAAGTTTGAATACTTACAACATATTTTTAAGTCAATAGGTAGCTGGTTCCATATAGATGAACATATTCTGGAGAGGGCTTTTTCTCTTAACAGCTAGTTTGAATCTAGCTATGACCAATGAGAGTATGCTTTCTTGTCTGTTCTTATGGGAATAGCTTTGTTCCCTGATTAAGAGTTACCCTTTAAGATGCAGGCAATAGGCAAGATGTGGTATTTTCTATACCAAAGAATTAATGCAACAAGTACCTCTGTTAATAATAGGTAGGCTGCAATCTTTTTCATATAAGGTGCAGTGGTGGCAATTTGTGTCTGCAAATAGAGCAAACTTAAATATTTTATTTTAATTGACTTGAAATGTTTAGTATTTTTTGCTATAGGAAGTGGAATAAGAGGAAGACCATATTCAGTCTTGAGTATTAGGATATTTTTGGCTAAAGCCACCCTTGCCAGCAGTGAGAGCACATGTAAGAGACAATAATATTGTTTTAGTTGTGAAAAAATGATCCACTAGACGTATAATATGTAACAAAGCAATTTAATAACAGCACACAGAGGAAAAAATAAAATAAATAAATAAATAATATTAATCCAAATGAGTCAAATCCAAGCGCTTTTGTCTCCTGTGTAGGAGACTTTTTCAAGAACAGAGCATGCCCAACAACTGAAAAACTTGTATACCATCATTAAGTTTCAAAAACAAAAGCACCAATCATTTTCTGTTTTCACTAATTTAATCCTTTGGTGTAGAGTGTGATAGTTAAAGGTATAATACAATGAAACGTGCAATAAAATATGCAATCTTACCATGAGTCATACCAACACAAATAATAAACAAATGTGTGTGTGTATATACCATTTGTGCATTACAATCAGTTGTCATGAAATTAGAAAGTAAAAATATATATTAAAAAGTATATAACTAATATACTTGTGTTAGGTTTTACAAGTGCATATACATACGCACATGCTTGTGTAACCTATTCACGAAAATTTATGAATGTATAAATGAATAATGTCTGTAGGAGTAAAAGCTAAAATACGTGTGCATATATATAACTTGTATGCACAATAAAATTCATTTAGGAGGGTCAGAATGCACATAATTAATAAAATTAATAAAAGTTCATTGCCAACATTAAGCAGATATGTTGGTATCATAAAACATTTTTTTTAGGTTTAATAAATAAATGATAAATGTGTTTATAATAAATTAATAAATAGATACATAAGCATATTATGTTAAAAACTTAAAAATTGTTGGATAACCACCTATGTTAAAATACAATGTATACCAAATTCACCTAAGCTCTTTAACTTCAAAAAACAAGTAATTGAAATAGAATCACTCAGGCCTGGCCATTGCCTATTGCAGTGTACAGAAAGGGTCAGTCCCTCAAAACATACTTGAAAACAACACCCAAGTTTATAGTATTGGGGGCATGAGAAAATGTGGATCTTGTAAGTATTGCCAATATATAATGGAAGGCATGAAATTTAACATTAATGGCATTAGAGTTACCCAGAAGAAAAAATGCTGTTGTAACACTGACAGAGTCGTTTATTGTGCTTTCTGTTGCAAATGTACCTGTTTTTATATTGGGAAAATGGAAAGAAAGTTAAAGACACGTATTTACAAGCATTTGAGGGACATTAAATTAAAAAAGGATATAAACGCCTTGGCAAGGCATTGTAATGAATGGCCGGATCATGGGTTTACATTTACTATCATAGAAGCTATGGAAGTGAACCCAAGGGGTGGACCATGGCCATTACATTTGGAAATGAATGAAGCTTTATGGCAATTAAGAACAAATGCTACTCAATGGCCAGGCCTGAATGATTCTATTTCAATTACTTGTTTTTTGAAATTAAAGAGCCTAGATAGGTGAATTTGTTATACATTGTATTTTAACATAGGTGGTTATCCAACATTTTTTAAGTTTTTAACATAATATGCTTATGTATCTATTTATTTATTAATTTATTATAAACACATTTATCATTTATTTATTAAACCTAAAAAAATGTTTTATGATACCAACATATTTGCTTAATGTTGGCAATTAACTTTTATTAATTTTATTAAATTTGTGCATTCTGACCCTTCAAAATGAATTTTATTGTGCATACAATTTATATATGTGCACACATATTTTAGCTTTTACTCATACAGACATTATTCATTTATACATTCATAAATTTTCGTGAATAGGTTACACAAGCATGTGTGTATGTATATGCACTTGTAAAACCTAACACAAGTATATCAGTTATATACTTTTTAATATATATTTTTACTTTCTAATTCATGACAACTGATTGTAATGCACAAATGGTATATACACACACACATTTGTTTACTATTTGTGTTGGTATGACTCATGGTAAGATTGCATATTTTATTGCACATTTCATTGTATTATACCTTTAACTATCACACTCTACACCAAAGGATTAAATTAGTGAAAACAGAAAATGATTGGTGCTTTTGTTTTTGAAACTTAATGATGGTATACAAGTTTTTCAGTTGTTGGGCATGCTCTGTTCTTGAAAAAGTCTCCTACACAGGAGACAAAAGCGCTTGGATTTGACTCATTTGGATTAATATTATTTATTTATTTATTTTATTTTTTCCTCTGTGTGTTGTTAATAAATTGCTTTGTTACATATTATATGCCTAGTGGTTCATTTTTTCACCACTGAAGCCATTCTGGGTCATCTGTTTTGCGGCCTTTTGTTTGTATTGTTTTAGTTGTGTTAATACCCTGTCGGTAATGCTGTTTGTGTGCATATTGAAGTTCATTAAGGAGTCCAGTGTTATACCAAGATATTTTTGCTACTAGACATTTATTTGGTATAATATTCTCTTTTAAATCTGTTAAGACCAAGGAAGGCAGTAATGCCAAATTCTTTGTTGTGGAAAATAGCATAACATTTGTTTTGATACTGTTAATTTGGTGTTTATTAATGTGGAGCCAGGAGCAAAGGTTGGTGAACTGAGATTAAGTTACTTATTGCAGTTTTTGGTGGGGTTTGTGAACTTCAAGGAGAGGGATGTCATCTGATTACATAACTATTTTTATTTTCGGTAAGTAATTTGTGATATCATTTAGAACCAGGAAGAATAATAACAGTCCTATAGGAATGAGCTTTGTGGAAGGTTGGGAGGGTGGCCTAATGGTTAAGGTGTTTGCTTTACAAACACAAGGTGCAGGGTTTGAGTCTCACAAGGGAAAATTGGCTAGGCTTAAAATGACTCATAAGGGCAGTTAGCTTAGTATTAATCTATGAACAATCTATGAACTCCTGCGTTTAAAGCTCCCATATCAGATAGTAATTGTTAGCAAATATTTGAATTGGTTAATCCCTGCAAATAGTTTTCAAATAAGACTGTGACATTTTCACCAAAACTGATTTATTTTGTTTTTTGAGTACATGTCATATCTACAAAAACACCTGCAGTAAAGGCCATTATGAATCCTCCTATCAATACTCTCTGATGATGACAGGAATGCAGTTGAAGTGCTAACAGAGTTTCTACAGCCATGTTGTTGATCACAAAGCAGATGTATATTTTTAAACAACCATTGACAAATTATTGTTTTCAAAGATTTTAGTAATGGGGCTAATATTTTAAGGTTGTACTGTAATCCTTAAGGTGTGAGGGAGAGTGAACTTTAGGTAATGGAGTAATGATTCTTAAAATGAAGGTCAAACTATGTCTGTTGCTGACAATTAGGCTGTAGCTTGCTGAATTTTGCATCTGCTGGGTTTAGTTAAGTAAGCAAGGACTTTGTTTTTTGGTTATGGCAGAGAAGTGAAATGTGATTGCATAGTTTGCTAAAGTACACAGATATGGAGAGCTGCTGTTTTGATGTGACTGAGAAGGAAATGCATTGGTAATACCATATATGGTTGAAAGGAGACAGCTTCAGAAATCATTACTAAAGGAAGTGGGGATGTGTGACTGACTGGTTATTGGCTTTTAAAGTATTGAGGTTCATGACATCACATAATGTGGTTTATTTCTTTCCACATTAGCTTAGCTTGAGAGGAGATGTATGTTGCCTTTATCTTAGATATAAGGTTTTTGCACTATTGGTGAGTGCTCTGGTTTACTTTATAATGCAAGGTACTGCCAATGGAGGTTTAGACTGATGTGATCTATTTTCTTCACAATTTACCTTTCTTTAATTTTGCTTTTAATTTCATTTGAAAGCCAGGAACTTTTGTTATCCACTGAGGCATCTTTGTATTGTGGGAAACAGGGATTCCTGAATATTGAGACAGCATGAATGGTGCAAGCTAGTTAAGTTATGAAAATTATCTTGGGAGTACAGAGTAGTTAGTTTTATATTGCTAAGGTAGTTTTCAAGAAGCTTGTCTTGAGAAAAGGGAATACCACGGGGAACATTTTTAGTTTTAATTGACCGTATGAAGATTAGTGAACAATGATCATGGATAGAATTGGGCAGAATGTCTACTTTTGTACACCTTTGCTTTATGTTTGTTATTATATAGTCATTTGTTGTGTGGTTTCTATTTAAAATGTTGTTTGCTTTATGTTTGCTATTGTAAGAATAATTGCTGTGTGTTTTCCAGTTAATATGACTGGACTTAGTTGTTTTACCAATTGTTCTAGATTCTGGTATTTAGCATTTTTATAGAGTTTTGGCTCTTCTGGGCCATTGGCATTGAGATTAAAACTGCATAATATAATAGTGTTTTTATTTATCTTTGTGGGAAGTATATAACTAATTGTCTTTTAAATAATATTAATAGAACAGGATGGTGGAATATTCATGTCACTTAAAAAGAGATTTAGGTGGTTGCCTAAGGTTATATGTTAGGAAGAAAGAAGGGCGACTGGGCAGAAGTTATTAAGTAAGGTTGATGTATCCGTTTTGTGTAATGTGACTGTGGTATCATTTCTGACACACTTTTGTGTAGTGTGACAATGATATAATTTCTGACACACTTTTGTGTAGTATGACAATGATATAATTTCCGACAAACTTTTGTGTAGTGTGACTATGATATCATTTCTGACACACTTTTGTGTAGTGTGAAAATGATATAATTTCTGACACACTTTTGTGTAGTGTGACTATGATATAATTTCTGACACCATATCTTTCACTGTGTATGCCAGCTCCATGATCATATGCCTTCAATGTGACTTTGTGCATACGAAAGACTGTTTTTGATTTATATCCCCGTTTTTTTGTTTATATGTAAGCATGGTTCTTCACTATTTGCAAGCAAATTGTGGTTGTTCATATAAAAGTTTGTATGTGGTTTTATGTGTAATGAGTGCTTACCTTTGAACTGTGCAGGAATCTCTGTTGCTGTTTTATCTTTATACTAGCCTTCTACACTGACAACTAAGGTTATGCGTTTCACTATTTATATTCTCAGTCTTGTATTAGTGTTATCTTAATAAAGTGCTTATGTAAGCTATGCTGTTGCAATATTTTGAAAGTAACACATAGCTTATTTTGTGTAGTAGGAGAAACATTTCATATTTTCTTGATATTTTTAAATTCAGCATGCATTCACAGAATCTACTAGCCTTATGAGAAATCTCTTCTGACAGTGGTTAAAGTTAAACAATTATGAGATAAGAGATTTAAAACTTTTACAGTGTACTTTTTATATCAGTTGTGCAAACATCATTTTTTATATATTTACTCGTTAACCTGTATTGCATTTTATAAGTAATTTATTCAAATTGATATCATCCCATTGAAATAAATATGGCAACTATTTCTGAAATAAAATTGCATTGTAAGTAATTTTAACAAGTTTTTTAAGTTATTTGTGCATTAGTTTTATATATATATATATATATATATATATATATATATATATATATATATATCAGTATCAATCATTAAAATGTTAATAAAGGGTCAGAGGACAACCAAGCTTTAGGGCAGGGCACAGCGTTTGCATGATCACTGATGAATCAGCTGACTGCAGTGTAACATGGATGCATCTGTTACACAACTACTTGCTCACCAAACTGTAGCAGGTTACTTATATTAGTATGCTCAAAATCTGTTTTTAGCTAAGTCTTTTGTGGAATGCTACCTTATGATTTAGAAAGTCACTAAAGACATCATTTACAGATAATATAGCATTCAAAGTTAAATAAAGTCTGCATGAATGACTCCACTATCAGTTTTGTTACATCTAAACCACTGTAGTTAAGAATTAATCTTACTGATATTGGACTTAAATGTAATACTGAGCTGAGGGGTCACCAGTACTTCTATCATTCAAATTTTTTAATCCAAGACAGATGAATGTGTATGATTATTTCAGAACAACTTAATAACTTCTGAATGTTTCTCTTTTTTTTCACATTATGTTATTTAGTGAGAGCATTGTTTCTGCCTTGAGTGCTTTGTCCCAGTCCAGTTTGTTTGCAATAGTTGCCTTTTGTGCCATATAGTGACAAACAAGAATCAATAAATGTAAAATAAATCTCTGAGGAATGAATGATTATGGCAAAGGCAGAGAGAGTGAGGTGGGAAAAGAATATGCAATAAAGATTTACAGTAATGGATATTTATATCTGTAATTGTTTAGGTGAAGGTGTCTGTGGGAAAACACAGTTTGCCAGGACTGAATTTGTAAATTAATTTACATCACTCTCATCAGCTGCTTTAAAACTAGAACAAAGATGTCCATGGAACTAAGTTCAGGTAAGAAGTAACCTGTAGTCTACAAAATTAAGTAATAACGATATTTCATTTTCAGTATTCAGACAGTCTCTACATCACACAAATCTTGTATGGTTATTCATTTATTTATTCATTCGCTTAAGCTTGTTGAAATGTTCAGAGAACTGCTGCAAAGATCATTTTCAACCACAAACTGGATATAGGGCAGAGACCCATATATTTGCAATTAAAAAAACCAATACATTTTAATACATGGGAATAAAACAATAAGAAGCACATGAAGATGAACACAATAATATTACAATGATTTATGACACTGTATAACAGAACTACAATAACAGTAGTCAAAGATTAAAACAAAGTTGAGCAAGCATTTTGAAAAATAGTCTAGTGAATTTAGAAAATTGTTACACTGAAATTATGCACAATTGCTTAATGGCATAAATTTTAGTGTAAAATAAGAACAGGTACATCAAGGAGGTTAGAGCAGACTAAAGTTTTGATCTGTGCACCATTTGTATATAATGCAAAAGCATATAGATTGTTTCTGATGATGGAGTTTGAGTTGTTTACAGTATTATGCAAGACTGATGATTTGCCTGAAATTTCCTTGGAGAGAATCCCTGAAAGCTGGGTCTGTTTTTGAAAAAAAAAAAACTTTTCTCCAATAGCAATTTGAAAAAGAGGCCTGACAAGCTTTATGGCATTATGATTTATAAGAAGCTGATCTGTGGAATAAATCATTAGTTTGCTGCAAAGGAGGCAGCCACATGATTTGGGAAGTTATGTTTCCCTTATTGATTGAAACATGGTGCGGTTTGTTTCTTTGGTTTAAGTGAAATGATGAGAGTATTTAGTTTTTAGACCTATGCAAAATGGAAGAATTAAGACAGGAATTGAATGCGAGTATGGGAAGGCCATATTCAACTTTTGCCTCTTCTGTCATACATGGACAGAAGGTTGGAGATTTTATAAAAGTCTTTTGATTTATTTAGTACTTTCTATGTTAATTGTAATGCATATGGTTTGAAAGGTAGTGCTTTTGCAAAAAATACCGAAGTATCTTTGTTTCAATATGTTATGGGTAAGAGAAATTATGGGAATCTAACACATATAACATTGAAGGTTTTGTCAAGTTTTTTGCAGTGTCAGAAAAGCATTCTGTTAGATTTTTCTGGTATTAATTTCTTATTTTTTTATTTCTTATTAGATAGTGAGATCAATGGAAGAAAGAACTGATTTTAAAGAGCTCTTTCAAGTGAACAGGGTTGTTTTTGTAAAACAGTTAAAACTATGTCATCTTCATACAGTAGATGGGTAATGTGAGGTAAATCTTTTGAAAGGTCATTAATAAACTGAGAAAAGAGAAGAGCCTTGAGGAGCCCCAATATGAAGAGCACCTGTGCTACAGATATTTTGTTTTAAGTGGTTATGAAGGTTCTAGTTTTAAGATAGTTTTGGGACCATGGGCATTATCTGAGAAGTTTCAGTGACTGAGTTGTTACAGGACTAGAAGGTGGGTTACATTGTCAAAAATGATTTTTAAATAAAAAAAATCTGTACACAGAGGCCCTGTCTTGTACTGGTGATAATGTGATCGGTCAATTAGTAGATGTCTGCAATTGTGCTGTATTTTTATTTAGATCCATATTGTCAATCAGACAGTATGCTAGGTCTCTCTGTCTATATATATATGTGTGTGTGAGTGTGTGTGTGTGTGTGTGTGTGTGTGTGTGTGTGTGTGTGTGTGTGTGTGTGTGTGTGTGTGTGTAAAGTATCTGAGTGAGTGGGACGATAGTGGAAATTGGTCTAAAAATATTAGATATTGTAGAGTTGTTAACTTTTGGGAGGAGGACAATGACTGAGTACTGAACGCTATAGGTATATTTATAAAGATAGCCTGAGCTGCAGCAGTGTATCTTGGATATATGGTGTGGATGAAGGATTTGTAGCTTTAATCAATCTTAAGACATTCCTTTAATTGAGATAATTAGCTTGTGAAAGAAGTATCTGGATCAAGGAAGAAGTAAATAACAAAAGACGTATGTGTTTGTAGAGAGGGTAAGGTTAAAATCTGTTGAACATGACTGAGGATGTCTTGACTAAGTACATGAGAAGAGTTTTATTAGTTTTGAAAAATATTTTGACAGATAATATGCTTTATAGCTCTCCATAAAATCTTGGAGTTATTGAGATGGTAAAGCTCAAGGATCTAAGGTAAGATGCTTTAGCTTTGTCTGTTTGTATTATAGCCTTTATTTTTAGATGATAGTTGAATGTTGTAGTATCATTGGGGTTACTTTTCCATGTTTTCCAAACTTTTTCTCTTTCTCCAATAAGTTTTTTTAAGTCCTGAATTTTTCCATGGAGTATTATACAGCTATTTATTATTATTTATTATTATTATTATTATTATTATTATTATTATTATTATTATTATGTATTTAGTTATTTAGATATTTTTTCCTGCTTTACAGGAAGTAGATTTAATGGGACTAAAATTGCAGAGTGTGAAGAGAGCCAAAGTTGGATCTACATGCAGCTATAGAGAGGGGTCCAGTCAATGGGATCTAGTTCTAATTCTAGATGAACAGTGTTTTAGATAATAACTGTAGGAAAAAGTTTGATAGTTTTGAAACACTATTTTGAAAGAAGAGGACAATTTTGCATAGTCTGTGGAAGAAGCTGAATGTCTTGTTTTTAGTTTGCCCAGAATATTAGTGATGAGAAGATCAAAAATGGAAGAGGAGTTTAGATTAGGCTGTATCCATGAGTGAGGTAATCATCTAGGCAAGATTATGTAGTGAGAGAAAATAGCTGAGTAAAGTTTTATGTTTCCTTTCAGAACTGAAATGGAAATCATCCATTTTGATGAGTCCATAAAGTTTGATGGCGTTAATGATGTCTTGATGAGTGTTTTGAATAATTGTCATATTGGCTATGGTGGGATAGGTTGTAGACAACAGCTAGGAATATTTTGGTTTGACAGTTTAACCTTAGTTGGAAAAAGGTCCAGCAAGAACATTTGTTGTTAGTGAACTTATTGTAGACTACCAACAATGGTGCAATATGCATATTTTTGAATAAAGACAAGAGACCTACCTCATTTACTGATATTTGGCCTATTGTTACAGAAGAACTGACCAGAGTTTTTCAGGTTATAGGGAGTTCCACAAGTTGTAGTTAAGCAATAATTCAGTGCTGCCTATGATTTTGAGATGGCAATGATTGAATTAAATTTCCAGATTAGGCAATTTGTTGTTAATGCTGTGATAAGTAGGACGTGGTTTGACTTGATGGTACTCCTTAGTGTAAAATTAAAATGGCTGAGATTATGAGTGGTTTGAAGGTAAATAGTAGAGGAGCAAAGGAGGAAAATAAATGTTTGGAATAATTAATTAGGATGGAAGAAGGACTGCTTGTTTACAAGATGAAGACATTTTACCAGTGAAGTCTAAGATAATGATATATTAAACAATATTAAACAGTGAATTATATGTATTTTGCATTTCTGATTACATATGTGCTTATGATTAAATTGTGTAAAAGGAAAGCAGAACTGGGGGTAACCACTATTTGTTGGTAGATAAAAACGCATTTACTGATATTTCTGCCTATTTTCTATCCTGTATTTTTTATTTATCATGTGTTAACCTGGTAAGCGTCCTGGCCTATTAGTTCTTGAGATACCAACAAGTAACTGAAAATGGACAATAACAAGGTCAGGATTAAATATAATACATGCAATTAATTTTTATTCTAGCTAATCAGTGAACATGTTTTAGAAAGTAACATTGGCACAATGACTCAAGGAGAATTGGCTGAAAGCAGTGTAATTTTCATGCAGTGGTACACTTCTAGAGTTTACATGACAGTTAAATTAAAACTTTAATCTACAATTATAAATACTGACACAAAACATTTAGTTGTTAAATATAGACAATTCACTGCATGTGGCTAGGTGGCTAGCCAGAATAAACTTCTGAGTTGACTTGCACTCATACATAAGCAAAATGCTGTCTTATGAGAAGACAACATTTATGCAAAGATACCACTCAGCATTATGACTCTGTGTATCCCTGCCAAAACCTACAATTCTCCATCAGCATGTGCTGCACATTTGGAGAAAGATTTCAGAACAATTTACGTATGTACAATCACTGCCTTGAGCTTCCAACTACAGTTCTGTCATCAGTAATTCTGAGAAATGGCTTGGATGGTTCAAAATTAAGTTAAACAAGAGGAAATAGACAAGCCTTTCTGTCTGGTCACCCATCCTTATAACACATTCAAAAATAATTGAAGGAATCTGTACAAGTTTTGGAATAAGTGTAAATTGGTGAAACATATCTGCGCAGTCAGATGTGTAGAGTTCTAAACTCCACTTACCAGCTGTATTAAATATTCCTGCACTGTAGAAGTGGGTAGAAAGTTAAAGCAAAGCACGTCTAGACATTTAAAATTTTATTCCCACTCTTTTGACAGGTTGAGTATGGTCCTAAGAATTGATCCCCACTACATATAGGTGTTAGCTCAAGTGGCCACTCCTACATATGGATTACTACCACAGGCATATACTCCTCTTGTACAAAAATACATGAAGACTTTGTTGTTAGGGTGTGTTGTTGTTGTGGCCTTGTTCTTTCTGCTTACCTTGTCTGTTCTGCAGTACTACACAGAAGCTTCATTGTCTGTTTCTACACTTAGTAGAGCTCATATATTTCATATATATATATATATATATATATATATATATATATATAAACGGGTTTACTTTGTTTCACTGAAAACACACTTCACTGAAACTCATTTCATTGAAAATCAGTTGCTTAAGCACAATTCATTGAAAGCTCACTTCACTGAAAATTAATTTGACTGAAACTCATTTTGTTGAAAGGTATATGCCCTGTTCCCCACTGTATTGTGATCCAGTAGTCAGCATATCTATATATATATATATATATATATATATATATATATATATATATATATAGTAAGGGGGGGGCACAACCCTCCCACATTGGCGGGTATGAGGGCTGTAGCCCCCCCACCTATTTTAAACATTGGAAACCATAGACATGGATACTTACAAGTTGAATGAATAACTCTTTCCAGAAGATAATGTATACCCAAACTATGTGGGGGGCTATGCCCCCACACCATCCAATGTGGGGGGCTGTGCCCCTGACACCCCCTTACTATATACACTAACTCTAGGATCGCACTACAGTGGGAAACAGGGCATATACCTTTCAACGAAATAAGTTTCAGTCAAATAAGTTTTCAGTGACGTGAGCTTTCAGTGAATTGTGCTCAGGCAACTGATTTTCAGTGAAATGAGTTTTCAACAAAATGAGTTTCAGTGAAGTGTGTTTTTAGTGAAATGAAGTAGACCCATATATATATATATATATATATATATATATATATATATATACATATATATATATATATATATATATATATATATATATATATATATATATATATAGTTTGGATTTATTCCACTCTCATTTTGACTTTGCACCCTTCCCCTCCCAGTTCCCTTTACACAGCTGCTTGCCATGATGATTTTACTAGTTTATTATCTATTTTCAGCTACACTTTGTTCTGCAATATGGCTGCAGGTAAGTAAAAATGCGTCCTGCACAGCCTTATCATTCAAATGTCCACTACATGCTCACTTCATAATCAGTGGTGACCTACTGTGCTGATATTTCTGCACATAAGATTCTGTTACCTGATTAGAGCCTGCAAGGAACAACCACTGCTTTGCATTTCATACTGGTGTTAGGTGAGATATCATAGCTATTTTGTAGAAGCAAACATTTCAAAGCTTTAATAGTATTCTAAAGTTGTTTGTTCAGTTTTACATATCACAGCTATGCTTCCCATATATCTGTCTTATATTCAGCCTAATCTGGTGTTAAATGTACATCTGCAGAATTTTGCAAGCTTTACTAGGAAAATCCATAGAAGTAGAGAAGCCTTTCATCATGCCTAGCGCACCCAAAAAAATGAATAATGAAGGATCTAATACAGTCATTAGCTTCAAAGACAGACATGTTTTCTACTGGAATGGTGGATCTTTCAACCTCTTAAGGAGAGCCACAAAAAGGAACACTGACACTAACACATGGTCTTGCAAGATGCCAGGTGCAACTTCCGGAAACATTTGAATAAGGAGTGCAAAGCTACTTCCTTTACATCAGAAACCATGAGGGTGCTGCAACCAGCAATATAACCCCCTAGCCCAGCCAGGTTTCTATTTCATGTGAGCGTCTTTGATTCCACTGGAAGTTAATGTGTCAGCAGCTTCTAGCACACATTACTGAATCTCATTTCTGAAGCAGGGATACTGGATATGAAGACCGTTTTGATAAAAGTGATTCATGTTGATCTAAATTAAAATTGTTTCTCTAAGGAGTAAAATGGTGGGCCTTCTTCTGGCATCATTGGATCATGCAAATTACTTTCTGGAGAAATAAGTGGATGGTGGTTATAATTCCGGGAGCATTCAGTTTGCCAAACAAGTATATTCACACCACTCAGTTTCCCCAGATGTTTTGACACTTGGCAACATACATCTGCCATCGTGCAGCCGTCTTATGTCTGAAATGCCTGAAATCCCTGTTCCTCAGCAAGGCCTTGTTTATCAAGACATTAAAATGTGACAGAGAGAGCTGTTCTCAGCGTGAAATAACTCACAGTCCATTCCAATCCAGCCCTTCATCTTGAATACACAAACTATTCAAATAAAAATAAACCAACCATCACAGACAATTAAAGATTATTCCTCAGTGATTTAAAACTCTTGGTTTACACCTTGCAAATGTCAATCACCTTGTATATAACTTGGATGATGAGCAGAATATTATCTAAGACTGTTTTTCTGAAGACATCTCCAGTGGATAGACTCTCAGTCTAACGTGAAAACATATCAAATAACAAGCTAAGGATGTATCTGAGCTCAAGAAGAGATACCCAAACCTCCAAGGTTTGGATGAGCTGAATCCCATTACTGCAGGTTAAGTGTTTCAGGCCTTCAAGCATGGCTTCACTACAGCATCCTTAGAACTGGATTCCTAGCTACTGGCCCATCAAAACCCAAAAGATTTCCCAGGGTTCTGTAGGTTCCCAAACATCTGTATATGAATTTCATGGCAAAATCAATATTAATTTTATTGAAGCTTCCAAGGAATCCAAGCTGAGTAAAGCACTGGCCTGAACAACTGACAAAGCAGAGCTCTTAACCAGAGTATGAAGTACATTAACACCTGTACTACCATTACCTTTTAAAGGTTACAAATTGCAAAAAGCAGATGGTAGTATACCTAGGAAAGTACCTGAAACAAACAGAACCATTGGCCTACAGAGATTCCAAATGAGACCCTGAATGTATACATATTGTATCTGGTGCATATCACTCAGAAGGTGGGCAAGCACAAAATGAAAGTGGATATGGTGTTGATGATGCAGCATCTAAATCTGCAGAACCAGGCATAGTTATCAGGAGTCTTGCCTGCGAATCTAGCCCTTGACATAGGATGGCAAAGGTCAGTTTTTCAATGTGCCTCTAGGCAAGCATCTCCTGTTTGATCCTCTATTACAAAAAAAATCTTTAAAAACTGGAAAAAAATTGAATACTTAATAAATTATAATGTGTGATTTCCATCTACCTAGTTTTACAGTATAATGAAACTTCCAGGCAATTGTTCTTCTACTTCTGGCAGATCAGGGATCAGCAGGCCAGGAAAAAGAGAACTATTAAGAAAAAGATGGCAGGACGGGCAAAAGGAGATGTCCTGGAAGCCTTCTGAAAATAGCTGTATTGGGCATCCTGATGAGGATGATTCCTTTCAGGGCATGCCTCTTAACCTCTTAGTATAAGAAATCTGGACAGAGCCTAAAATAATGTTGGGACAAAGGCCCCAAAATAGGGACAGATTTTAAGTATTGGTCTTATAAACCTAGAAAGCAGTTTTTGTTAGCATGCATTTTCTGAAGGATATGAAGTCTAAAACTCAAATGTATGTCACTATTTAGTGACTTCAGTCCTCAATGATTTGCCAGAAAATCACAAATTTTATGAGGTACGGGCCAACAATGTGAGGCAAAAGTCTGGGCATTATGTGTAAATCTGGACAGTTGAAAAAGATGTGTCAGGGCACTCCACTTCACCCCTTTCTCATCTCAGCAATACCCCCTTCCACAGATTCAGTGGAGGGGCCTCTTGGTTTCTTCAATAAAAACTGAGAAAAGACTACCTCAGAGAAATGCATTCCAAGTATTAAGTATAAAATCCTCCATTATTTCATGTGGATGCCTCCCAACTCAGCAGATAGGGTCAAGCCGGTCATGCTCCTGTCTCAAGAGAACAGAGAAAATGTCCCACTGGAGGAACAGTGGAAAGGATTTTATTGTAGACTTTCTCTGGTCTTAAAAATTTACAGGGCATACAGATCCATTCTGAAAATACTATATTTTTTCTGAAAGTGCCAACATTCAAGATACTCACTGTGCAGTCTCTTCTTCCCTTGCAGTCATCCAGCCATTTATACTCATTATACATTTTAATAATGGCTATTATTCATTTAATTTAATAATGCCTATGTATTCCCTTATACAAAGAGATGAGATGATTCCTCATTATTACATTGTGTACTAGTCTATGGGACTTTCCTCTGCTTCAAGGGCCTTATCAATATGCTTAGCCTTGGTGTTGGCTTTCCTGAGAAAAAAAGGACATTCACATATTATTGCTGATGACTGGCCCTGCGGTTACAATTCAAGGCAGAGGTTCAGGAAAGACTTGTTCACCTTCAGCTATTTGCATACCTTACAAAGTTTATTAAATATTGTACTTCACCACGAACTGGAAACAGAACAGCTCACCACCACACAAGGAAAGAGGCCAGTGATTACCTTTATATTTTATTAAAATTATAGTCCAGTCCAGTAGTAGGTCCACAATGCAGTCATACAAAACAGGTAAAATAAGTACACACTGGATCCAATTTATTTATTGTCCGATTATTAAATATTGCTTAATCCATCCTAACTCCAGGCATATCTATTGGCTTCTTGTGTTCATTCTGAACACAACATTGTCAGGACCTTACAGCCTTCAAAAAGCAACCTTTTACCATGATATCCTCCTTATATAGGCCCAAAGGATGACTATGACTGCAAGGGAATTCCTCAATACCTTAGCATTTATCACCTCTATTATTCTAATGGTACTCCTGGTAAGGCTTTATTTGAGGAAAATTCACTGGTACCCAAAGAACCAGTGGGAACAACACCAATACACACTCTGGAAAAAGGAGCTACCTTTCCTGTCATTAATCCAAAAAAAATTAAAATGGTTGTTATTACATGTCAGGGCAAACATAGGGATGTCCTTTGTGTACCCTATATACAACCAACCGGCTAATGACAGATGGAATGTGTAAAGACTGGTGGGCATGCAGCTGCAGCCTTAAGGTGTACAGAGTCTGTGGTACCGCAAATAGATGAACCAGCATAACAAAATCAAAGAAATGCTGCCTCAGTGGTACCCCACATAGCTGAACCAACATAACAAAATCAAAGAAATGCTGGCTCTGCTTTGATTTCTCATTGTTTTCAAGTTAGCCTGTAAATCAAGAGTTCTGCTCACAACCACAGAAAACACCATAGTAGAACAATATACAAACAGGTAGGGAAAATTCACTGGTACCCAAATAACCAGTGGGAACAACACCAATACACACTCTGGAAAAAAGAACTACCTTTCCTGTCATTAATCCAAAGAAAATTAAAATGGTCATTATTACATGTCAAGGCAAACATAGGGATGTCCTTTGTGTACCCTATATACAACCAACTGGCTAATAACAGATGTAATGTATAAAGACTGGTGGGCACGCAGCTGTAGCCTCAAGGTACAGAGTCTATGGTATACCAAATAGATGAACCAGCATAACAAAATCAAATAAATGCTGCTTCTGTGGTACCCCAAATAGATGAAGCAGCATAACAAAATCAAATAAATGCTGGCTCTGCTTCGAGTTCTCATTGTTTTCAAGTTAGCCTGTAAACCAAGAGTTCTGCTCACAACCATAGAAACACCATAGTAAAGTAATATATAAACAGGTAGGGAACCTGTTCTTAATTCCTGTTCCGATAAGCCATACAAGCCTGGGATATGAGCTTGCTAACCAGCAACCCTGAATGGCACTTGAAAAAAATCTATTCTCACAAAACAGCAAATTAATTTTCACAACAGTAATGAAAAGGTAGAGAGTACCAGAGATAGACCTTTTCACCTCCATGAACATCCACCAAATGCCAACGTTTTGTAGAAGGTTACCTTGTAGAAAAGCATGGCCACTGAATTCCTTCTCTTTCTCATGGACAAGACTCTTCTTTTATGCATACCCTTTGATGAATTTGCTTTCCCTTGTAGCACAGAAGATACCCCACTCAGGCATTGTTGACAAACTCAAGAGATTAGGAACAAAGCCATATATTCCATGGTGGACAGCCAACTGGATCACCAACAGGGCCCAGGAAGTTAGAATTGGGGAGTCCACCTCTACAAAGAGGCCAGTCACTAGTGGAGTCCTTCAGGGATCTGTACTTGGACTGCTCATTTTTGGCATTTACTTCTCAGAAGTCAAGGCCAATGTCAGTGGTCTCTGGCTGACTAAACTTGCAGATGATGGCAGATTAGGAGCTGTCACTGAAGCTCACACTAACACAAATGTTCTCCAGGAGGAGCTGACACAGACAAACAACTGGTGCCAGAGCCATGGACTAAAACTAAATGCCAAGAAATGCATAATAGTATCCTTTGGGAAGTCAACCATCCCTGGTAACTATCATATTGACATCACACCCCTTAGAGTTGACCTAGTAGTCAGGGACTTAGGGACACACACAGATAATAATCTAGCCTTTGATCATCACGTGTCTACAGTGGTGAGGAAATCATTCTATGTTGCACAACTTATAAACAAAAGTATGGCATCTAAGTCCAAGGAAGTCATTGGTCCACTATATTCAGCATTCACCAGTCCTATCACTGAGCACAATGCCCCCTTTGGTATGTACCTAACCAGGCATTTCTAACAACTGGAATGTCAACAGAGGTTCCTCACTAAAAGAATACAGGGCATAAGAAATATGTGATATGCAGACTGCCTCAAGGCCCTATCCCTGTATTTTGTCTCCTACAGGCTTTTGAGTGGAGATCTATGCCTGGCATACGAGGCATTGAAAGACTCCACTCTGATGGACCTCCTGCATAAACACAAAACAAACAGCACCAGAGTTACCCATTCTAAGGACTTAAACCTTGCCTGTAATATAACTAGGACTGGCTGTAGAGATAGGTATATATCCCAAAGACTACCCCATCTATGGATCAGGCTCCCCATCCATGTGAAGCAGAGTTCCTCCCTAACCCAATTCAAGTGCAACTTGGACAATTGGATGGGAAACTGGAAATTCATCCCTGGTTTGGCACCTATGTCTCTAACTGACACAGGTAACCAGTAAATGGTTCATTTTCCAGGCCCAAAGTTACACTTATCAGAACTTGTCAGAGATTTGGGATGCATGGTTAGGCTTAAAAAGGTCCTTGTGGTCATTAGTCTAGTAAACACCTATGAACTTAAGTGCATGGAGACCCAAGATAATTGTTCTGGCTAATTTATGGCCTAGATGCTACTATTTTCGCTCCTGACACAAAGATGGAAGAAACCTCCATATACCCTACCTACAGTGGTAAACTTGCTGGCACAGCAGTCAGGCTGTCTGGTATACCTGAACCTGTAGAACTTCACTTATGATATGAATGTTGTGATATGGAGTCCTCTTAAGTACAAATTTTCCAACAGCATGATAAATGCCATGACAGAGTCCAGAAAACCAAACACAATGAAGTTTTATCTGGCAAAGCAGATGAGATTTTTTTTCCATTTGCTGCAGCAAAAGATGCCAGGACCTCAACTCTGTAGGAATTCCCCTAATGCTTTGTATTTTCATATCTTTTTCAACAGGGTATTCTTTGTCCTCTGATATGATTCATGTATCTGCAATATTAGAATGTCTTATTCTAGCTTCATCTCTAACAAGGATGTACATTTGTTGAACAGCTCCTAAAAGGGCATCCTGCATCTCCATCTTGCTAGAATGATCTATCCCACCTCCTTGGGACCTTAACTTCATCCTAGGAAAAACTGGCCCTGGATCCTTTAAAACTCTGGCAGCTTTCACTTTCCTTAAATACTTATCCTGGAATAAGTTCTCAGAGAAATGATTATCTCAATCAAAAGGATTTTGGAAGTACAGTCCTGGTCTGCAAAAAAGCCATCCACAGTGTCCTACAAAGACAAGGTATGACTGAGAACTAAAGTTTCATTTTTGCCAAAGGAAGTTAAAGATATTTCACATCACAAGACCATTCAACATTCTGTAAATTTTGTTAAACCAAAACACAAGTAGAAAGACTTGTTGTACCTGTTAGATGTCCACAGCTAACTCAGGCACTGAATAGATTGAAGCAGAGACTTTCACAAAGGTGAGCAATCATTAATTTACTTTCTCCAAGGAAAGCAGGACAATCCTGTCACCAAACAAACTGTTTCAAAATGTGTTTTGCAGTGTACTTTGTTTTGTTATGAAAGACATGGAACTCTCTTCAGGGGCCCTATACTGCCCATTCAGTCAGGGCAGCTGTTACTACCGTGGTCATCTTCAAAAATGTCTTTACACAGACTATTTGGAAGGCAGCTATATGGTCTTCTGTTTATACTATGCACTACAAGCTTGACATTCAGTCCAGAAGCAGGTAAAGGTTTGCTGTGGGCATCTTGAAGGGTTTACTTTGCATGTCAGAACCCTGGAGGGGGCTTGGGCAGAAGGAGAACAGCTCCCTTTTAAATACATAATTCCTCTTCCATCTGCATATGCTGCTTTGGTGATCTTCCTCTACATAATCAATACTACTGCAGCAGTGATCCATATGATGAGCACAGTACGGTCAGGTGAGTATATGCACCATAATGGTAGTTATTTGAGTAAGATCATTGCTGCAGACTCCTGCAAACTAATGCTCTTCTTTATGTTTACTCCCTTTTTTGATCAAGTTTCTGAGTTGTCACGGGAGGAACACAATGTCATCTATCCCCTAAAGCTTTGTGGAGAGTACAGTTTGGACAGTTTACTAGAGTTTCATGTTATTATTATTCCTATATCCTTTGTGCAGTCTACAGGCTAAAAGAAGGAGAAGCACCAGGTTTTTCACTTCACTGGGCATCTTCCTTATATCTTCACTGACAAAAAAAGAATTGATGAATGGTCAAAGGTAATTTCTCTGATTGTCATTTATGCAAATACATATAATTGAAAACCACTTTCATTTATGCAAATACATATAATTGAAAACCACTTTCAGTGATTTGTATACTAAATTGCAGGGAGGAAGCATCCCTGCATCCTCCATTTTGAAAAAGATCCTGACACTCTCTTATATATATTACCCCCACAGTCTCACAACATGGGAAAAAGGCATAGTTAGTGTTCACTAAAAAGTGGTTTTCAGCAACTTTGAATCACTGAGTTGTTACTTGCACAAATTATCCTCAAACATTCACCTGGATCTACAGAAATTACCGAAGATGACAAATACTTATTAACCATTTTATCTGGGATGTATGCATGTATCTCTGGAATGGGAAAGATGCAGCCCATCATGGAACATGTGTGGGGCTCTAGGAGATATAAATGTATGTAGGCTATGTCCCCTGTCATGGTGCAATGCAAAATGTCATAGTCTACATCAGAAACCCCCAAGTCATGGCTCCTGCCAGAGACATATAGCAGGGGTAAATAACTATGTTGGTGTACACATAGATGAAATGCAAAACAGATTACAACAGCTATAGTTATACAGCTGTCACACTAGATGTCATTTGCCACAGTTTGGCAAATATTTTGACAGCTCTTAAAGTACAGGTCAGACTGTAGCTTCTTAAGGATCACAGAAATAAAATGATTTGCCAGCAGTGTCAGCATTGCCAAGCAATGAATAAATAACAGACATTTGATTTTGTCTGTGAGTGTATGTGTGTGTGTGTGTGTGTGTGTAAATGGTACAGAGGGTTGCACAGGTTGCAGGGTCCTCAGTCGAGCCGTTGTTTAAAGTTCACAGGTGAGGAATCCTTTGACTTGTAAATTAAATGTTGTTGTTGTTGTGTCTTTCGGCTTATCCCGGTCAGGGGTCACCACAGCGGAACTCCAGTCTGCTAATGTTTGGTAGTGGATTTTTACATGCCGAGTTACCAGCCCTGACACACAACCTTCAACGAAGGCACGCCCATTCATGCATGCCTCCACACAGAAGACGCTCTAGCTGAGAATCGAACAGGACAACATCTTGCTGTGAGGCGACAACACTACCGCAGCGCCACTGACTTGTAAATTAAATATTAATGCAAAATCAGCACCATGCAGTGTATGAATGCCTGCAAGTCACTGAATCACATTCATTCTGATAACTGCAACACATGTTATCTGAGCAATATAAGCTCATATTTTAAAACTTTTGAAACATTTTGGCAGATGTTACAGATATATGTACCATGATTCTTGGTTGCAGAATATGCTTAGGTAGAGTCTCCAGGCATAAAAATGTGTTCTCAACTTTACGTCATGTGCCCCACTTTATATAGGTCTTAAAGGTTTGGGCAAAGGGATACAAGCATAAATCCAATGATAGAAACCTTTCATGTTCAGAAGAAATATATATGATTCTTATTTTTGATGACGTTACAGTGGATGTGTGCTGTGTTACCCTCTCTGTATAGATGTCATGTATAGAACCCTAATGGAAATCAAGTATAAGGCATGCAAAATGTAAATATCACTCCCCATGCACACATAAATATAGGTAGTCTGCTGAGATGCTACCTTATCAGGTAACCTGCATACATGCTTCATTTGTCATGGATTGTGCTTTAAAGCATCCATCCTAGACCTGAAAGTGATTTAATATTCCTGTATCAATTATTTGTCGTACAAAACACTCCTAGTAGAGGACACTTGAAAATTTTATCCCCCCATCTTGACTCCAAGACTGGTAAATGCAAGCTCTGAAAATACAAAAAATATATATATGAAATACTGAGAATGGTGAAAATGTTATGTGACTTTTTTCACATTTATTACAGTAATCTGAATTCAGAAAACTCTAATCATATATAATCAAAACATGTGCTGAAATGCAAAGATGAATGGAGCATAAGTACCACGGCAAGGGTGTGGTAAATGGGGCAACTGCCCTGGACACCAACCTGTTGGGAGAATCAAATGGTGAATAAAAAATGTACAGGTCACAGTCTGCCATTAAGTGATTGCTTAACAGATTTCTTGTAAACTGTCTATCGGCTCTGTTTTTGAAAAGTAAAACTTAAAAAAAAAGAAAAAAAAAAATGACTCCTAGATAGTTTGACTTATAACTCTCTGTTAAGGGATTATCGTGGTCACTTGATGATAAATTGCAAACTGTCATTTAGAGATCACAAACAATCAGTTATAGACAGTAGGGTGGTGCCAAATGAGTTGGGTGCTCAAGGTATCAAATACTTTTGATAAAGCTCTAACCAAAAACAATAACACATGGACATAAAATATGAAAAACGGGATACAATTTTCCTGTACCCCCATACCACCATAATTGCTTATTCTTATTCCGAGATCACAATGCATCAGTGTAATTGTAAACACAAAACTTCACTCATGGTAGAGGTTGATTTTACTACCAGGTGGTTTAACATCAGTGCAAGTTTCTCAAGGGTATCTCATTACGAGGAATGTACTTCATTTGGTGTCTTACAAAGTTCATGTTCCTCAAAGTTCCGCATGTTAAGGGTCTGTCACACATTCAGTGTTAGGACATTTTTAACTAATAGCCATAGTAAATAGAAATGAATCACAATAATTCATTAAAATTCCTTTTTTTACAAGAAAAAGCAGCATAATCTAACCATCCTATGACCTTCCAAGTTGAAGTTTTCAGTAAGCCTTTAGTACTTGTTCCATAGTTTGCCCATTTATTCCACATTTTTCCACATTATGAGGGCTAGTGTTCCTCATTTTGGAGATGGAAGGTAGAGAGCTATGACTCGGTGTGAGAATTATTAAATAGGAGGTACACCCCACATTAGCTCAGGATGAAGTAGGGTACCTCAAAATGCATATCATAAGAAATCACTTGAAACCACACTGCACTGAGGATGCTGTGAGCTACTCAGGCAGCTGATTCCAAAAGCAGTGTAAATGAATTCACAATTCTTAAGTGCTGAAGTAAATGAATCAGCAGATTTATCAGAACCAGTTGCTCCATGATTCAAGTGATGAGGATTTTCCTTTGTTCAGTAGCATTGACTTAGGTCTTGTTTTATTTATGAAGGCATGCATTGGTACATTTTGAGTCACAACTGTCTGTTCTGTGTAGGAAGACAAATTATGCTTATTTTGTGTGGCTTATCCAAAATATCATGTGCCAAATGTGATGAACTCTAAAGCATGCACTAGAAGAATGCTGCTTGCCTCTCATATCAAAACAAGATAGGATTATAGTATTAAGGGCATGCAGGGAACAGTGAACTCACTAAGAGCATAATGGTTCCTTATCACATAAAAAATTTAAATTGGCACAAAAAGATGCATTTTACTCATTCAGCGTCCAGAGGGTTGGGTTGTATATACTCTTCTGTATTTCATCATGGCTATGAAGTCAAAGTTGACACTTAGGGGATAAATGTGTCTGCTAAATGCAAGGGCCAGGTATTATGATATGACATGCTGACTGTTGACATTGTTAATATAAATGTCTCCTATGCATCATCCTTCTTACAGTCCCACAACATTGTTTTAGGTTTATGACTTTGTGGAATTCTTTTACATGATCAAGATCCCAAACAATTAAATGTATAATTAAACTACTGCTACTAATAATAATAATGAAAATGTTAACCCAACAAAATGTAAGAATAGAGATAGGAAAAAATAAGAAAGTAAACACTTATGAAATAAACCAAAAAAAAATCAATTCTAGCAGCAGATAAGGATTGCTTGGTCCACTTATTCTGCCTGTTTCCCTTAGTTGTGAACAAGCTGCAGACTGTAGCTTATATCTGATTCATCCATCCTGCATAATGAGCTATGTCTACCCTAGGAATACTTTCAAAGTTAATAAAATTACCACCAGCTCAAGAATGGTGCTTAAATCATGCAAGAGACTTTGAGTAAAAATGAAATTTCCTTGCATCTCCCTTTACCTTTCCACTTAACACATGCAGATTATGTGCTCTTGTTCTTTTATGTTTCTTTTTGAAATAGGCTGGTCACTTGGTCTTGACTTGCATAAATGTTTCTTCATTATCCCCATGCATAGTATCATTTTTGTTGACCTTCACTTTGTTAGCTCTGTCCAACCTGTGTGGTCAAAGTGAGATATTCAGACCTGTTCATAGCCAGGGTTTTGTCTGTTTGAAAGGATTTCTTCTGCCCTATACCACAGGGACACCCCACTTAATCAGCAGGTAAAAGGCTGCTAAATAGATGTTCCTTGGATTTATTTAGAGATCTTTGGTAAGAGTTTATTGTCTTAACTCATATCCTTCCCTCAGAGTAAATTACATTCTCGGTTGCAGAGTCTAATCAGACTTCCTTCTTAATTATGCTTAACTAGCACCTATGTAGGAGAACATGCTAAACTCAACAGAATCTGTGCTTTTATAGTCTTATAATTTATTCAGTTTTACTCACCCAGGGACAAAACATTGTTTTAGTTACTTGTATTTATTCTAATAAAAAGTTAGCTGATGTTTGTTGTTATTTTAGGTAGAGTCATAAGCAGTAAAATAAAGGTAAAACAATAAACTAAAGACAGTGTAGTAAAGAAGATGTTAGTTACATTTGCAGCAAGTCACTTTAATTAAAGGTGCACTGACACCATGGGTGAGTCAGCAGTTCTCTTCAGTCATTTGTTTCATTCAAAGGATACCTGATAACATCAGAAGGGCAGTCGTGATGTTTTCTTGGAAGCTCATGAAGTAATAGCTGTTATAGTTATGACAAGATATGTGAAAACAGCCCGATGCAGAGTATTACCTTTTTTGCAGTTTTTTAGCAAAATGCATTTAATTCAAATTTTTTATCAACAGCAATTATATACAGTGCAGTCTTTGTGTATGATGAATACCCTATTACAGCAGTGGTTGGCTATTTCTTTACATCTAATTTCCAGATTTCTAAAATTATTCCGGCAAGCCAATACTGATGCTTACAGTATTCTGTCCAAATCTCCAATGTTGTTTAAATTATCATTTAAAAAACTATTAACATTTTGCACAAAACAATAATTTATCTCTTGAACTATGTGCTGACCTTCCCCACCCCCAAAATCGCTCACTCTTAAATCTCTACTTTCCATAATGCCCAGACCTCAGCCATGGAAGCCATTGCCTAACAAGCTGTTGTTTAACTTTCCCTTCAAGCCTCCTCCTCAGCCCATATCTCTTAACTCAATCACTTCTTCAGTAGTTGGACTTTCCTCTTTTTTCTACTTTCTAGTAACTGCCTTTTTTGTTTTAATAAAATGACCCATTCTAGTTCTCCTTTTCACATGATATCACTACCTTTCTATGCTATGTCCAAAATGTATTTTGATGAGTCTAGTAGCCTTAAATTTCTGTGGCCTTCCCCCCACACTGCCAAAATATATGCAGCCAATCACTCACCTCTGTCACTTTTTATCCCTAGCACCCACCCACCACCACTGGAGACATTCTCTGCAGCTTCCTTGGAGTATAAAAATATTTATGCTAACAATCTGAAGTAAATATTCTGAATTTCCTTACTCTTATTGCTTTCCCTGGCATTGCACATATTCTCATCCACTAGTTGTGTCTTTCGGCTTTTTTTATTTTAGGGGTCGCCACAGAGGAACTCCGGTCCGCTAATGATTGGCAGTAGATTTTTACATGCTGAGTTGCCAGCCCTGACGCACAACCTTCAACGAAGGTACGCCCATTCACGCATGTCTCCACACAGAAGAAGCTCTAACTGAGAATCGAACAGGACAACGTCTTACTGTGAGGTGACAATGCTACTGCAGCACCACCACCGCAGTCTCACATATTCTCATCCACTGCCTGTCATTAATTTATGTTGGGGATTGACATAATGGTTAAGGTGAATACCTCACATTGCAAGGTACAAGGTTTCATTCTCACTTTTTAAAGGGAACTTGTCTAGGCTTAGAATGATCCACCAGGGCCTAGGTAGTTACCTACAATCCAGTCTCCCTTCACTTTGCACAAAACATGTTCTCCTAGAGCTACAATAACTTATAGATTTTAGCCACTACACCCCTTTTAAACTTCTCCTCAGATTCTACAGATAACTTCCATTGGATTACAAATGTCTATTCACTCAAGCAGGCCCCTGGTGCCATGTCACTGTCACATATGTTAATCCTTTTAAAAGAAGACTACACAGTTTATACTAGATATCAAAATAAAAGAACTCCCAAATTATGAACATGAAAGACCATGGTACCATGGAAAAATGGATAGAATAAACATACTAAGCAGGGTTCTGTGGCATGCAAGAATAAAACATACAAAGTTAAACTAAGTCAGAATAAGCAAAGAAGTGATGTCAAGGCTAAAAAACTAAACTGATAAAAGTGAGATGTTTATGTAAAAAATACTTCCCTTACTAAAACAACCTGACTTCAGTGAAAGAAGAGTGGTTAAGGAGTCTTAGCTTACAATGTTTACTCCAGTGCCTGCATTAACTCTTTGTGGCATTTTTACTTTTGCTTATTTTAGTACTGGCTTTCCTTTCAAGGCTGTATTAAAAAAACAAATTCTGGACAGAGAATATTTAGAAATGTACAGAAATGCCCTAATAAATGTATTTGCAATAAATGTAGAAATTACTTTGTTTTAGAATATGTATAAATGCATGTTTTTTCTTTGTTTCTTTTTAGATATTAAAACAGAAGATGACATTTACTGCTCATGCCTTGCAAAGGCTTTGTACTATGTTGACACTTCAACAACAGTGGGCCTCTATGCACCCTGGGGGAGTCGAATAAATGTACTTTTAAAGAAAGTAGAGAGTATGTATTAGAAAGTTAAATGTTTGGTAAAACTATGCAAGACATGATATCACACACACACACACACACACACACACACACACACACACACACACACACACACACACACACACACACAAAGACCCATGAATACGCATACAGACATATACACGCACACATATGTGCCTATGGATCTACTTTATATTATCTTAAAAAGAGATGATCGAACCTCATGTTGAGACCATTACCAGGAAAATCACATAAGTGAAAGTTTAAAATAGCGAATCCCAGAACATCAAAAACAGGAAAACAACCAAACCTACCAGTTCTACCTAAATTCACTTTTGCAGGGGAGTTACAACCCCCTGCACCTTCACACCCCCCCCCTGCACCTTCACACCCCCTGCTAATTAAATATACCAACTCAGAGAGCTCACTACCTTGAAGGAAACTAAACAGTCTACCAGTTGCTAAGTAACAACTTTCTTTATATTCCAGCTCTATGGCACAAAGCATAGTACTGACTACACCTTCCCACTTCACCAAGATCTCCCTCCACATTATAACAAAAACCTTTTGTAATTACTAAGTACCAGCTACACATACATTAAGACCTACACCCCTAGACCAACCACTATGTTCCTAAATACAACACCACAATACTTTAATGTTAAACCTACATCGAAAAACTAACAACTACATAACAACTTTAAAAAATATTTTACTTTTTAAATGTTAAACTTACACAAGCACCTCCAAATACAGCTAAACCATTCAAAGACAACTCTGCCATACTTTCGTAAGTCCTCACTAGAAAACCTTAAAGAAATAAAATACAACTAACTAACTTACCCTTTACATTTTCCACTATGGTTTGATATTCCAGAATGCGGTTCTGACTTTTCACTTATGTGATATTTTGTGCTTAAGGTCTTGACATTGTGACATTCGATGATCTGGTAATACGATAAAATAAAGGGGATCCGCACATACACAAACACACATGCATGCACATACAGACACACACACATGCACATACACAAGCACACATGCATGCACAAACACACACACACACACACACACACACACACACACACACACACACACACACACACACACACACACACACACACACATATACACAAACACGCATGCATGCACATACAGACACATATACACACACACACACTCATACACACACACTCTGTAATATGTTGCTGCATTTCTAAATAACAGATACAAAACATGACATTGGACTGCTTTGTGCCTTGTCTATCTGTTTTGTTTATACATTGAAAATGTATTGCAATCCAATGGCTCATCATATGTTTTCAACTGTTTGTTTTAGAACATATAACAGTAAAAGCTGAAAGAAAGGAAGAAGAGGCAAACAAGGAAAGCACAAATAAGACACGGAGAGCCACTGGCAAAAACCTGCTCCTACTTTTGCTGTATATGGTTTTCTACAGACCCCTCCTCACAGATACACAGAGTCAAAGACAAAATGCTCGATTTATCTTCATACCATTCAGTGCCTGGCAGTATGCAGGCAGTGATATTCTCTGGGCTGGGTTAATTACCACAATATTTGATGCCATAAATCATGATTTTGGTGCCCTTCCAATAAGTCTTTACAGGGCAATTCTTACAAAGTGCAAATTAACAAAGACAAAAGAGAACAAGGAATGGGTCACCAAAAAGTTGTGCTGCCTACCATATTGGTTTATTGCACTTTTTCTGTTATTGCTATCAATTAGTCTTGGGATTCTCATTGCAGTATTTGGATTTCCAACTGGTGAAATACATGAAAATGCCATAACTGCAGTTGAAAGTACTGGTGTTGCATTAATTGGAATATCTTCTATACAAATCCTAAGAAATGTTGTAGCAATTGGAAAGAATTTAATTATCAGTCAAAGAGGTAAACTAGAACAAATGATGAATAAAACAAGTATTAGTAGCAAGTTAGGCTTTATGCATGATGTAAAAAATGAAGTAAAAGTCATAACTAATTTTATTCACTATATGGAGATATTTGAAAGGACTAAGATACGGGTTGTACTGCAAATCACTAACTTGGATAAATGTGCCCCACATAAGATAGGTGAAGTTTTAGATGCTCTAAATATTTTGCTGTCAGACAGAGATGCCCCATTTATATCTATCCTAGCTGTTGATCCAGGTATCATAGCTGATTGTGTAGAAAGATCACAGTATCTGGCAGGAATGGCAGATAATGGATATGCTTTTTTAAATCGAACTGTAACCTTACCATTTTCAATGCCACAAATGGATGATAAAACTAAGATTCACTTTCTTGAAAAGATAGTACAAAATAAGGACTTCTTAATAGATGAGGATGAATATGATGAAAAAGAGGATAAAAATTGCCACACTAGTGAGGTCATATATAACAAAATAAATGGCACTGTCAGTATTAATGATGAAGAACCCCAAAGATCTTTGCTAGACAACCATGCAGAAAAAATACAAGAATATAAAAGCACTGATCATTGTGAGACAGTAATAAGACAAGGATGTAAGTGTCTGTATACAACGAATATACACAAATGCATTGCTGATAATGTTGTTCAGATGAAAAGAATAACAAATTCTGTAATTATAACACTTAACCTCATTCTGGCGAAAAAGAAAAGTGCTAAAATCGAACCAGAGAAGGTGGCAGCTTGGGTTGTTCTGGTGAATCAGTGGCCGTGTCGTTTAAGTTGGATCTTACAGTATATTGAAGATGAACAACAGAAGCTGGAGCTTACAAATGAAACAAGGGAAAAGAAGGATGAATATAAAAGAGAGTCATTACTGAGCATTTTTGAAAAGTCCTTGGATGAACTAGAAGTCATAAAATCTGATATAGAACGACTCTTAGAACTAGATTATGATCCAGAGATCTTCCAGACATTTCTAAGTAAAGACTTTCCATTCACTGTACAAGAAGCTAACTGGTATTTTAAATTTACCATAAATCTTGATCATTCCCTGAAGAGGCATATGGAGCTACTTCGTGGTAGCAACAATATAAAATATTCAAGAACATCCACAAAGCCAGCACCAATTCCATTGCGAGAAATTATTAACATGACAGCTGAAGATGTGTGCAGGAAGGTAAGTGAACAAAATTTTTTCTCATTCTGACTACAACGCATTAAAAATTCCTTTCTCCGTGCAATTAACATATCTCTTATATATGACACTTACATTTGAAAGGGATTTGATCTCAGTAGCTTGTCTAGTAGTCTTAATGACTGCTCCTTAACAGAGAATATAATTTAATGCAGACATTAGCCATATCAGTGGTTCATTAGGTAAAATAGGTGCTTTATACTGACCAATCAGAAGGCTGTAGATGCTATTTCCATACCAGGTGCTTGGAATCATGTTTGAGTATAGACACAACAGTGTTGCATGGTCAGGGGAAGGATTTAAGATGAGGCAGTAAGCCGAGTTTCCATGCCACTTACCAGAAACAGACCAGGTGATTTTTATTAGCAGCTCTATCATTCTCAGGCATTATGCAGCTATTAGTTTTCTTTTGTTTTAACATAAACAGTTCTTATCATTTGTTATATGTAGCAACAAGAGGAGGCAGAGCTCTTTTTCTTTTTTTCTTACTTATTGTTCAAACCATTCCCTATGCCTCCCACCTCCACAACAATTGTGAACTTCACATTTTTTATCATCCCAGTCCTTATTACATAACCATTCTTCACAGCTTCCCCTCCAAATTATTCAAACACATTTAAATACTATATTTTAGCTTGTATCATTTATTAGCTTTTTGACACAATAGTCATAACCATTTTCCATGTTTGTGTTACTCAATCATAGAGCTTTAACATATTTGAATCTATTACCAAAATTAACCAATGTTTCATATTTAAAGGAACGGTGTTAAATATACTTCTCAAGTTGAACATATTCTTTCCTACTACAGACCTTTTCTGGCAGTTTTATATTTAATTTCAAGTTTCACATATAATTTTTGTCACAGCTTCCTCAAAGAGTTCCTCAACATGCATTCACTGGTGACTAATTTTCACCTTTTTTGATAATTTCTGTAAATGTTTTGGTTCTGTCCTTTACAGTTCTTTGTAAACTCACTTTTTGTTCTTGTTCATACCATTACAACTCTCTCTCTCTCTCTGTATATATATATATATATATATATATATATATATATATATATATATATATATATATATATTTATGGGTCTACTACGTTAGACCAACAGTCCACAACAGCGACACCCACAACACCACAAGAACGAAACCGAAAAAACACGAATGTTCACATGCCCGACAAACCACAATACTGACAGTTGACAAAACAAAACTTTCGCTGTTCCACACAACACACACACAACACAAGCACACGAACAACCTAAAAACCTATGCTACACCTTACACAAAACTATCTATGCACTAACCTTAACCCACACCCTAACCCTAAGTTCCGTCACTATCGCACACTTACCTTACCCCACCCTAACCCTAACTCACTTAATCCGCCCCTAACCCTCAAATCCCTCACTATTGTACACTTACCTTACCCACACCCTAACCCTAACTCACTTAATCCGCCCCTAACCCTCAAGTCCTTCACTATTGCACACTTACCTTACCCGCACCCTAACCCTAAGTCCCTCACTATCGCACACTTACCTTACACGCACCCTAACCCTAAATCCCTCACTATCGCACACTTACCTAGTCACGCTCACACGTTTCTCATGTCAGTGTTTTCGCTGTCGGGATTCTGAGTTGTCGGCTAACTGCTCCGTCGGTCTTCTGGCGCCGGTGATGTCAGTGTCGATCTTCTGAGCTTTCATTCTAATGTAGGGAACCCATATATATATATATATATATATATATATATGTATATGAATATATATATATATATATATATATATATATATATATATATGGTTTACCATCAAAATATAGATTTGAGGTTCAGCGAACACGGGAAGGCTGAATGTGTGTTGGCTGATTCCCATATTGCCAAACTGCAATTCAATGACAGTCCTTTAGCAAATGCCACTGTGCATTCATTCCTATGTGGTTGATGTTACAAATAGAGATTGCAGTACAGTGCATATTGGGAAATTTATCCTTTTGTAGTGTGATCTCGGAGTTGTAAAATACAATTTGCAGGGGGTCTGGGGGTGCAGGGGGACTTGACCCCCATCAAAAATGTGAATTACAGTGATGTGCAGTACTGAACTGTGTACATTTGTACTGCTGCAAAGCAGGCAGGTAAGTGGCAGCAGGTAAAAAAAAAATCAAAGACATCGAAAATGCTGGATTCAATATAATCAGTATCTAGTTTTTGACCTTTTTAGCTAATTAATATGCAGATTGTCAGCATTTAGGCTTTGTATTTTGACTACTTTTCTTTATGATGTTTGGGATTTTGATAGTAAACCTATATATAAACACACATATATATATATATATATACACATATATATATATATATATATATATATATATATATATATATATATGGATTCACTTTATATCCTCGAAATACTGAAATGTCGAAATTCAATATTTCGAGGCTATAAAGTCGAAACCTGAAAACAGCGAAAACTCAGAAGCGCAAAATTCAAAATCTCGCACACCGGAGATTTTGAATTACCGCTTCTACTCCACACACACACACAAACACCTTCCCTCCCCACACACACAAACATAAGCTCTCTACTACATAAAGCAGGGGCAAACCCCTGCACCCCATGGGGCTACACCCCCACACCCCCCTACTTAAATATTCTAACTCTGAGGTGACACTACATGCAAACACATACAAAAAAAACACCACACAAGCTACATTCTCCTCGCACACACACACATCACATCAACAAAACACACTAGCACACACCACAGCCCCTACCCTAAACCCTTAACAAATAAACACCTACCTGAATCCACAACCACAGCGAAACACCGGAAGTGGTAATTCAAAATCTCCAGTGTGCGAGGTTTTGAATTTCGAGCTTCTGAGGTTTCGCTCTTTATAGGATTCTACTTTATGGGCTCTAAATACTGAATTTCGATATTTCAGTATTTTGAGCTTCTAAAGTGAATCCATATATATATATATATATATATATATATATATATATATATATATATATATATATAGATAGATAGATATAGTGAATGTCATCAAAATGCAAAAGTCAATATGCTACTATGCATGACCATGTCCTGATGGATCATCTTCAAGTGTCTTTAAATGTGCATTTATGTATGTCTGAATATGTGCTTATTTATCATTGTGTGCATGTGTATGAATGTATATGATTGTGTATATATTGGATTTGGGTACTAGATGAGTTTATGGCTGTTAGTGTGAGATCTTTAACAGAGGGGTAAGGAGTTTTTACTTATTCCCCACTGTTGCATGATTTTGGAGTTAGTATATTTAATTAGCAGGGGGTCTAGGGGCCACAACCCCCCACATGGGGGTGCAGTGGTGCTTCCCTCCAGGAAAAAACACTATTTTCTTTTTTTTTTAATTGTTTTAGCAAGTTCAGTATAATGACATTTCAAATTAGTGAAATTTGATGTTTCAATGTAGACCCTTTGGTAGCAAGTCAGGTCATCGATCATTTTTTCGTTTACTCATGTCTCATGGTTAATAAAAAAAATTCTGTTCTATTGACCATATGGATGTTGCTTCCCTCTCCAGCACCCATGTTTAAGTCTGTTCAGGTGTTTCAACAGTTTGTGAATCAGCCACTGTCCTGAAGCCAGGAACTCGTAAAGGTTACAACTTGCTCTCGTATTCAAATATGAGTTCAGGCAAGCAGCCGCTGCACATACATTATCAGCCCACATGATGTGAGTCTGAGCGAAGTAAGTGTGGCAGTGTGGGGATGGAGTGGGAAGAATTGGGAGTGCAGATTAATGTAGTGATTGGGAAGGGGATTTAGGTTTAGGGAGTGGGAGAACATTTTTACAGTTAGGGCGTGGGAGGGGATTTAGGGTTAATTATTAATTAATGCCCAGTCATTAAACAGGTTGTCCCACTGGACACACATCCCTTTTCAGGGGTTACCTAGGAGCAAATTCTGGTTAAGTGACATGCTGAAAGTCACACAGAAGGCAGATGAGATCTGAGGTAATCAACTCTGTACCACGGGAACAACAGTTCACAATCTTAAGCATGTGCACCAACTGCCAGATTAGGGAGCAGCAGGAAAGTTTTAGGTTAGAGGGAAGAGTTTAGGTTTAGGAAGCAACTAAGGAGTGGAAGTTGGAATTTTAGGTTTGGGGAATGATTGGGGACTTTAAAGTTATAGAGGGGCAGTGGAGTTTTAGGTTTACATTTAGGGCTCTGGTAATATTGTACAGTTTGATAGACCTGGGTACTGGGAAGGCTAAGTAGTTGAGTAAGATCAGGTTAGTGGGAGTCAAAACACTTGCCTTGAAAAACTGGCATCAAGCATATGTGTTGTGAGCTACTACCATGCCAGCACTTGTAGAAGATATATATAAAATATATGTGTGTATGTTTAATATACGTACATATATGTGCATATAAATGCTGGCTATTCTATTGAACATCAATTGTTAGAAAAAAATATCTGCTTGGGGAAGTAGATCAAATGCACTTTTCATTACATGCATCTTGCATTGAATGCAGGAAGGTTGAAGTGGGCTGTGCATTTGTTTTTGAGTCAGAGGAAGGATAAGTGTAGGGATAGATTTGTAGATGTGCTTGTGCCATTAAGGGATATGTTTACAGGTGTGTGTGTGTGTGTGTGTGTGTGTGTGTGTGTGTGTGTGTGTGTGTGTGTGTGTGAGTGTTTGCAGGTTAGGTTAAGTGTTAGCTTAGGGGATAGATGTAGTGTTATGTATGTTTGATGGTGTGTTTGTGTGCGTGTGTGTGTGTGTGTGTGTGTGTGTGTGTGTGTGTGTGTGTGTGTGTGTGTGTGTGTGTGTGTGTGTGTCTTATGCACTGGTAGTTTTAGGGAAAGGGATTTTTGTAGAATTAAGGTTAGGGGAAGAGACAAGGTTAGGGTTAGCATGCATAAGTATTGAGTAAGGTGGGATTGCATAGATAATAATTTGAAATTCCATAACAAAACGCATAATGTACTCCAGGTGCCACTTCTGTGCACAAAAAATAAATAAATAAATAAATAAAACAGCAACGATGTTCAGCATAGAAAGCAGCAACCGAGTGAATGCTGAATTTATTTTCATAGTATTAGCTCCAGATAGACCAGTTTTGACATATAGACATATACAATATTTTCATTACTGCAAAGTGCAAAGCAACAAGTAGAAAAACCTCTTAGGCAAAAGCATCAAGGCAGAGACTTCACTGTTTAATACCTAAAACCTCCTTTGAAATAGGCTTATACGAAATACGCAAAAGGTCCATTAAGGACGTACAAGTGTTTCAGCTACATGGCTACCGAATTCCCCAATTTTTTTTTTTTTTACAAGTCTTTAAGGCATTCAGACCAATAAAGCCTAACCCCATTGCTATATCTTTACTAAGGCATTTAAGCCAATAAAGCCATATTGGTCTGAATGGTTTATTAAAGAGTAGTAAAAAGACAAGGGCTTTTAGAAGCCATATAACTGAAAAGAAATAAAGAAATGTTGCAGAGCACATGTTTATTGGGTAGACTAGTGGATAAATGGGACTAATTCTAAAGAAACCTTAAGCATGTTGCTGTATAACCATTGTTCGGGTCTTGTATTCCCAGTCACACTTTATTTTCTGTGGAATCGATAGCTAATAAAATATGCTGTTATTTTAGTTAAGAAATAAGGATTTAAATGTAATATGAACATTTTGTTGTGGTGTTTGAATGAAAAAGAATAGAACAAAGCAAATGGTATTTTTGGAGAGCAAATACAATGTAAAATGTACTTGTCAAAGCATTTTTTAATATTTGTTATAATTTTTTTACTTTCTTTTTATTGAAAAATGTTTCCAATATGATAATATCACAACAGTTTATCATTATAACTTGAAAACAGTACACATGGCAATGCAGATGAAACCACACCATTACAAAGTGAAAACAATACATACAGGAAGAAAGATGAGTGCAACATTCTTAAAATTCCCATAACATATTTTGAACAGTGCAAAGTAAAATATTCCTCCCCTACTTTCACTTATGGCAGCCTGCTACCTTACTAACTCACATCCTTCTCCTTTCCTTTTCATTCAGAGCCGGATGTGTTGGAAAATGCTGAAGGTGGGGGGGGGGGGGTGGAGGTCCACAGGGGCATGTAGTGGCCTGAAAAGGGCACGTTTACTTTTGTCTTCTGTTAACTGTGATAAAAGATGTACACATATGATATGTATTGAATAGCTGCATATACAGCCAGCTCTTGTTGCATTAAGAATAATTCCACATAAAGTTCATAACAAAATTATAAATTAAACTAAACTGCTGTCTCTCATCACTCCATTCTAAGTGTGAATGGGATATGTACTTCCACCTGAATGCATGGTCTTTGAGTATACCATTCAAAATTACTGCCTGTGTGATAAAAACCTGAATGAGTAAATAAAAGGAGGACAGAAGGTTTAACAGGCAACATTAAACGCTGGCATCTGAGTGTTATTTGGGCATTGCAACACTTAAACTACATAGTGGTAAACAACAATTGTAATTGCTATATAACATGGACTCTATGGTTTCAGTCTGTTTCTGGCCATAGTCCAAACAGCCTAATGTACACTTTATAGTGTAAAAGTGGATATAGTAAAGACAGATTGGCAAATTTAAAATTCAGAATAAAAATTATACATTGAGATGTCAGCACTATAGTTAGAAGTAGACTAAAACCAGAGTCCATGCTTCTCTTTCCTCTGGTATGTCCTAGAGTATTGGAGACAATAAATGCTGGTTTCTGAGTTTGATTAAAGGAACACACACACATAGGCACAACCACAGACTTTGGTACTTAAATCTGTATTATGACTTTTCAATCAAACTGTAAAAAATAATATTGAAATAAAATGCAAATTTGTACGTAATCATTTAAGGTTGTAGAAAAGTACAGCTGTGTAGGTACATTTACTGTAACAGTAGATGTTCAAATGATACCTGCTGAAGTAGCCTAAGCTATTCATTTTATATCATGCAAAGCTTCTGGGTACCTTCCACTCACCAAGACAATTAGCTTGAGCTGAGCTGGCTAAAAGAGAGGTTTAGGTGCTGAGACCTTCAGAGGTTTCATGCCAACTTAGAGAGGGAGGCTGAGTCCTGAGGAGACATTGCTATGAATAACAACAACAAAAAAAAAAAAATCAAATGCCTACACACTAGGATAAAAAAAACACATAAAAAACAAGGGGGGGTGGCTGGAGGGAGTGGCTACCTAGACCTGGAGTAGGAATCTGGCTTGTTGTGCTTTGTAAAAGTATGTACAGAAGACCAAGTTGCTGCTTCTACAATACTTTCTGTAATTCAACCCTTCCCAAAAAGCCATAGATGAAACCAAGGCATGTTAGAATATGGCTTGACCCCATCTGGAGTAGTTTTGTTGTGGTGGAAATAACAAAGGTAATAATCCAAGATATCTATTTAGAAATAATATGCTTTGACCCAGGTTGCCCCTTCTCCTTATCTTAACAAGAAATGAACAACTGAGAAGAAGTTCTGAAAAATTTTGTAATGTGAATTTAGTACCTGGGCTGTCTGTGGATATCCAAGGTATGAAGTATCCGTTCTTACTCATGTTGAGGCTCAGGAAATATCACAGGGATATGGATAGTTTGGCTTTAAGTAAATTTGAATGCTACTTTAAGCATAAAAGAAGAATTATTTCTAAAGAAATCCCTGCCCTGTGGAAAATGAAATAAGGTTGTCCTACCATAAGAGCTTACAACTCAGATATTCTTCTTGCAGAGGTTAGTGCAAGGAGTAAAACTGTTTTCCATCTTAAGAACTTCAAGTCAGTTATATGAGCTGGTTCAAATGGAGCAAGTGTTAAGTTCTCTACAACAAAATGAATGTGCTATGGAGGAGCCACTGTTTTTCTTGGAGGTCTCTTATGCAAAACGCCTTTAAAAATATGTTGACATGGGAATGCCTTGAAAAAGGGGGATCCATGGGCAGACATACTGAAATGGTAAACAAACGAACCTTGCTAGTGGAGTAAGACAGGCAAATAGAAAAGCAACTCACACAAATACTGTAGAACAAATAAAGCACTACTCTGAATGGGCTCAGGTTATGTTTTTGGCACCAAGTAGAAAACATTTTTCATTTGCTAATATATGACTTTCTAATAGAGGGCTTTCTTGCCCCTATTAGTACCACCTGCACATCCTCAGTAAAGTGCCTAAAAGGTACTAAGACCCTAACATCCAGACAGTCATTTAAAATTGTTTGTGGTTGGGATGTATAAAATGTCCCTATTTTTTTTAACAAGAAACATCTTTATTAAATTATCACTTATTACATAGACAATCAAACATACATTTATATAAATAAAAATAAATCATCTTGGCATATTTTCAGTTGCAGACATTATACATTATTTATAATGTAATGTATCCAGTCATTGTCAGTCAAACATTATAAAGCAGGTTCAATTCCTGCTTTCCCTTAAACCTCATTCCTCCTTTAAAACATTATTCTGCATGCACTGTTCTGATTTTTCCTATGTAATTTGTTCCTACCCTTTTCTAAAGCTCCTACTTCCAGTCATTTTATCTCCGTTGCTATATTTACTACTTCTAGTACAGCTAGTTTATATTTACTACTTCTAGTACAGCTAGTTTATATTTACTACTTCTAGTACAGTTAGTTTAGACTCTGATTTTCATTTTCTAGTAAACGCTTTTTGGGCAGCTACCATAATTAGACTCTGCAAGGCTTTAGTAAATCTAGGCAATTCCAATTCTGTATCACAGATCAAAGAAATCATTTCCATAGTTACACCAATGTGCTCATCCAGTATTTCTAACAGAGTAGTCTGCAGGGATTTTTTTAAAGTCTGCCAACTCATTACAATCCAAAAAATAGGCTCCCCATTGCCTCTTTCATCCCTTTTCTTGTGTGACTAGATTAAGTCTGTGAGGAAACTTGTGGTAATTGCCCATGGCCAATTCCAGAAGAAGGGATAAACACTGTTGCCTGAGCCAGAAGGGAGTCACCACAATGATCTTAGGGGATTCCTTCTGAATCTTCATAATTACTTTGAATATCAGAAAGGGTGGAAAAGCATATAGGAATATTCCTGTCAAGGAAAGGAAAGGTCATCTGTCTTCCAGGCCTTCTTGCATGAAGTCTTGGAGCAGAATTTTGCCAACTGATTTTTTTCATTGGGAAGGCAAAAAGACCTGCTTGAGGAACTCCCTACAGATGGAGCAGATGTTGGAAGACCTGACCTAGTTTCCAGTCATGAAGGTCTGACTTTGTTCTGCCTAGCTTGCCTGCCACTCAATTCTGCTCTGACAGAATATAGGAAGTAGAGTGAGATTCTGCTGTAAAGTTATATCCCATGATAACATAACAAGTCTGCAAAGGAGGTAAGACCTTATTCTCCCTCACTTTTTATGTACCACAGCACTGTAGCATCATTCATAACAACTTGAAGTGTTCCAAGGAACCAACGTGATTTAGAAAGTTGAGTGCCTCGATAGAGACAAACTTCTCCTTTACATTTATGTAGCTGTGTCTGTGTTTGCTGAACCACGTACCTTGCACTTGTATCCCTCCTAGCAAACTGCAAGGTAATGGTGGTGACTGACCACTTTGGAGCTGGAGAGGAAAGGGAAGGACTTGGATTCAGGGTACTTGATGTCTCCACCAAGTGATTTCTCTTCTCACACATGCCAGATCTGGAATCTGACAAGATAACGGGTGTTGGTGCTGGATTAAAGATACTTCAGATACCACTGTATCTTTCTTATGTGGAGTCTTGCCAGAGATGTCATGAGACTCATAGATGCCATGAGACTCAGAATCCTGATATATTTCCTCCTTTGCCCATTAAGGGGTCCACAACCATCACAGAAGACTTTGCTAGCCCCAAGTCCATAGTGGCTGTATGTGTAACACCAGAGAGATCAGGACAAAAACTCTGGAATAGATCTAAATATAGATATATTTATTTCCTGTGGAAGATTCTCTTGAAATTCCAGCCTGCATATGAGATATCTCACCAAACAGAGAGATTACTGACACTTTGAAAAAGAGCTTGCATAGATAACTAAGACATCTAAATATGGAAAAATGTGAGTATTGTGCAGCCTGCAATGTGCTATAACTGGAGCTAGACACTTTCTGAGCACTCTTAGGACAGTGGATAGCCCAAAGGCTAAGGCAGAGAATGGATAATGTGATCCAGATGCATAAAACCTTAAGAAATATTTGAAGCCTTAATGGATAGGAATGTGATGATAAGCATCTTTTAAATCTAAGGTTACCAAAAACTCTCAAATGACAAAGGAGTAAGAGATTGTGTTGTGAAAGGATCTTCAACTTGGACACTATCACAAACTGGTTTAAGAAAATCTCTGTAACTGATCTCCACACATTTTCTTTTTTTTTTTTTATATCAAAAACATTCTTGAATGAATACCTCTTCCCCGCTGTGAAAAAGGAACTATTTCTATTATTCCCCCTCCTGATAAAGCAGGTCTATGTCAGATGATCGAGTTTTCAGAAACTTGAAATTCATATGGTTAAGACCATATGATTCAGTTTCTGAAAATGCAAACATCAAAAACACCCCCCCCCCCACAAAAATCTACTTTTTTACAATTTTACAGGAGGCAAGCCCCTCTGCACCCCCCACACCATCTGCAAATTATATATACCAACTTTAAGATTGGTTCCACACTGTACTGTGATCTCCATTCAAAGGTTTTGGGTTTTCAAAAACTCAATCATATGGTCTCGACCATATGAATTTCGACTTTCTGAAAACTTGATCAACTGATAGAGACCCGATTAAGCATGTGCTGTAGGATAGAAGGGAATAGAGTTGTTTGTTCTGGGGATGTGGAATAATTCCCTGCAAAGGAGGGATCTCGTCCAACTGAGTCAGTCTCAGAACCCATTTGTCTGAAACAACCTGTTGCCAAAGAGAGAGAAATGGAAAACATGACTTTCTGGAAGGGATAAAAGACTGCCAGCATGGGAGGTGGGACAAGGATCCTTACATACTCATTATTTCTTTGTTGACTGTTATTTTTTCTGGGGGGGGGGTCGTGCTTTCTTTCAGGGAACCTCCCCACCATTGTTTTTTAATGTCTGCTTACCAGCATATTGCTGAGACTGTTTGTTCTGTTTTTTTTTTTTTTGCCACAGTTGGACAAGTGAGCAAAATAATGTTTGGAAAATTTAAAGAGGGAGGGATAAAAAAAATCTGAGAGCGTCCCTGTATATCAGCTTTACCCTATCTTCATATTTTTGAAAACTTTTTTTTTCTTAACACAGTACTGGTGGTAACCTCACTGGATGTAGTATCTGCAGTCATAAACACACATTAAATGATTAGTGACCTGAAAAATAAAAAAATACCAAACCACATAAAGCAGATTTTTCTTCAGGGGGAGGAACTAGAGATAAAACATTCCTCATATTTACACAGTTAGTCACAATAAACTTTAACATATGAGCTGGACAACTGAAAACTATAAAAATTAAAGTTGCATAAGCAAACACTTTCCACCATCCTTGTCGTAAGGGGAAGGATTAGAATTAAAATATTTGGCAGCAGCTAGATTAACTAAAACTATAGCTGCTGGGTCATGTTTGGGAAGAGTGTATAAAAACTTAAAAAGACTGAGGAACTTTATACATTCTATTTGCCTTTTTATGGGTAGTAGGCTGAGTATCAGGGAAATTACAATCAGTGACACACACTTCTTCCAGAGCTGACAGAACTGGAGAAATGGGTACTCTGTGTTCTCCCACTGAATATACTTGCACATTCTGGAAATAGTCTGGGAGAAAGAGGATCACCATAGGGAGATTCAGGTAGCATGCTCTCCACTGAGTCTGAATCAGAATTCTGAGAACGAAAAAGGTATCTGTTCCATCACGTTCCTTTCTGGATTTAATTTCTTGAATGTATTCAGAAAAGGAGGAATCACATTTTCTTTTACCAGAAACCACCTGATAAGAAAGATCAATAGTCTGTACAAGACCCTTAGCTGGATTTAATAAGCTACTCCTGTCCAGGGAAACTGGAGCAGGAGAAACGATAAATTTAGTTTTCTATTTCTTTTTGACAGGAAAATTAAGGTAACCATATGTTTTAATGGCAGCAACTTCCTTAGAGATGGACACAACATTCTGGTTAAGCAGGGGTGCTTTTCCTAACCCTTCTTACAACACCAAGAAAAAGGGTTCTACCTTGCCTTCTTAGGTTTACTGATGAATAGATAAAAGCCTTCATTTGGTTAGCCTTAGGCCCACTGAATAGCCTTATTTATTCTTAAACAAAAAAAATCGTTATTGAATTATTAATTATGACATAGGCAATCATACATTTATATAAATTAAAAAAATCATATTGACATATTTTCAGTGACAGTTACAAACATTATACATCACATATAATCTTCTATACAGTCATTGTAAATTTAACATTACACAGCTCATTCAATTCCTGCCTTCCCTAAAATCTCATTCTTCCTACAAAACATTATTCTGTATGTACTGTTCCCACAATCCTAATTTTTTTCTATGTCATTTTCTCCTACCCTTTTCTAAAAGTTCCACTTCCAGTTCTTTTATCTCTATTCATATATTCACCACTTCTAATATAGTTGGATTAGACTCTGATTTCTATTTTCTAGTAATTACTTTCTTGACAGCCACCAGAATTAAACTCAGCAAGGTTTTACTATGTCAAGACAATTCAGATCTCCAAGAAATAATTTCCCCTACTTACACTAATATGTTCACCCAGTATTTCTGACAGAGTAGTCTGCAGAGAATTTTGGAAGTTTGCCAACTCATTACACTCCAAAAAATATGTTCCAAATTATCTCTTTCTTCCTCATCATAGCTCCAACATCTACAATCTACATGAGGAAAAAAACACTTAAATGATCCATGCATAACATTTCTCCTCACATTTGCTTGGAGTACAAAAATACCTATGCAAACACTTCCAAGCAAAAATCCTAAATCTTCTAGACTTTGTTGCATATTTAGGAGCTATAACCTCCCATTTTTAATTTGTGAATTTCTCATCCAGTCTCTCTTCCCAATCCTTTATAACCTCATCTGATTGATTCCTATGCTTATCTTGCAATATTTTATATGCCCTACTAATTATCCATTTTAACAGCAGCTTCTGTTCTAGAGTCAACTAAAAACTCCTTCAGTGCTGGTCTTTCACTTAGGATTTCCATAGTCCTTTCTTTTAGCCCATAATCTGATTTCAATCCTTGATAGGGAAGGCAGACTCTAGTCTGCATTTTTGAGTCAAAGGAAGGATAAATGTAGGGATAGATTTGTTGGAGTACTTATGACATTGCTTGGTGGTTTAGGGTAAAGGGATAAGTTTACAGGTGTAAATGTATTCCTGGCCTCTTCCTATTATATTAATTTTCCCTCTCTAATTATTTGCTCACAATACCTTGGTTCCTTTGCCAGTTTCTACAGTAAATTCCAGCCAACTCTTGCCTATTCTCTGTACTCCTTATTGGAGTCTTCCCTATCGACAGAATCTCCTTTCTCCATTTGCATATTGGCTTAGTTGTTAGCATACTTTTTGATACTTTATGAATATAATACTCTGTATGACTATTGTTATTTTCCTTAAGGATCTACATCCAAATTCCCAGTCTCTCCTTATTTCTTGAGCTTCCCCCTTGTTTCATTATCATCCCTTTCAACTTTGAATTATAGTTTTTTGTTTGTGCTATTTATAGGAGCCTTAACAGTATCCCTTTAAATCAGGTAATCTGAAACCACCTTGTTCTGTTGGAAGGATTGGCTTATTCCACTTGACTCTTGTCATCTTCCCCTCCCAGATAAAATACTTCAACTCTTTATTAATTGCTATCCACAGCTTCTCCTCTAGTTGATACAAATATGTCTGGTCTGTGTATAAAACTAAAGGAACTGAAGCATTTTCACTGCTTCTGTCTTGCTCTCCATATCACAGGACTTCCAGTTTCTCAGTTTCTTGTATTATATTTTATTTAGTCTCAGGGACACAATAGCCTTGGTGTATTATTCTCTGAGTATCACATAAATAAGCTAATCATTGGATTGAATTGATGGATCAAAATTTAGTAACTGCAATAAACCGCCTGATTCAGTCAGATAAAGTCTACAATAGGTGGATATCTCAAAAGTCTGACTGGATGGTTATCCTAGAAGTCCAGTAAACCCGTGCTTTCCTTGAATGATATGGAGTCTTGATTCTCCAGAGTGTGATATAATGAACACAGTAAGTGTTGCTGAGTCCTATACAAATGAGTGGAAGGCTAAATCTGGGAAAAAGTATTATGCATGGATTATTCACGGTGGTGCAGCGGCAGCATTGTCGCCTCACAGCAAGAGGTTCCCCGGTTCGATTCTCGGCTGGACCGCCTTCTGTGTGGAGTCTGCATGTCCTCCCCATGGTCGAGTGGCATTCAAAAGACATGCGTAGAATGGGTGTGCCTTCGTTGAAGATTGGGTGTCAAGCTGGCACCTCAGCACTGTAAAAATCTACTGCCAATCATTAGCGGACTGGAGTTCTACTGTGGTGACCCCTAACCAGGAAAAGCTGAAAGAAGAACAACATTTAAATGATTTTTTCATAACAGATGATCATGAGTTCCGTATATGTCTGAAAATAGAAAAATTGTTATCTCCTGACCATGCTGTTTGGCCTTTGTGAAGTCACAAAAACTGACAGGCTAAGAATACATAGATATTGGAATGCATACTGTTTTTTCCCTTTTTTTATTTTAGTTTTGAGGTCTTTTTGCTCAACTAGTGAACTGCTGACCTTATACTTAACTGTCTCAAACACCACTTTTGTCCGCAAAGATTTTCAATCTGTGGCAGTACAACAGCTAGACCCACACCAGAAATGGATCTGCCTTCTTTGATAGCTCTCCAGACATGGAGGCCTTCAAATCCCAGTGAGTAGGTTCTCATATTTAAGTGGGACCGGAAGAGCTTAGGAACCATCATATTGTTAATTCCATTGAGGGTTGTATTTTTAAACTCTACTTCCTTATCACATGGGTGGGGGTTGAGTAGTCATGCTGTTATGAAAAAATGCTCTAATGCTATGTGGTGGTGAACCCCTCTTTTTTACAACTCCATGCAAAAGCAACAGCTCTGTATCACTGTATTTTCACTAAATGAGAGTTTCAGGGGAAGAGAATTTAACATTTCTAATGCTATATCTGTTTCAAATGTGAGAGTGTTTTGTTTTATTTACAAAACAGCTGTTAGTATTGTTCTGTAAAATTTGAAATAAAAGTTTTAAAATAAATCCAAATCTATGTGATAACTGCAAAAGTAAAGATGATAATAGTATGTATACTGATCAGGCAGTTGGTACAGACCAGAGGTTAAGGCTGTGAAATGTAGTTCCTGTGGTAGAGAGTTTGATTCCCCTCAGCATTTGTTTGCCTATTGTGTGACCTTGAGCAAGTTAATTAACTAACCATTGTTCCCAGGTTGCCCCTGAAAAGAAACTGTGTCCAGTGGACCTACCTGGTTATCAAACAGAATTAGTATTATTATGGTAATTATGGCTAGACGGACATATAATAGGATATTGGTATGGTTGGCAGGAGCCTGATTCAGTACCTTGCGTTGGGCCTCATTTATCCTTGCCCCAGCTCTGTTGGATCCGGAGGTGTATGCTACAAAAATTCAACCTTATTAGCCATTCAGATAGGACAGACACGTACTGAGTGAATTTAGATGAAGTAGCTATTCTTAATAGAGAAGACACAGGGAGGTCAAATATGAGATGTGGGTGTCTTGCAAGCATGTAAGCCTCCCCCTTAAAAAATAGTATGCTGTATGCACTAATATTTCTATTTTTTGTATTACTTATGGGTTTTTGAACAAAAGTTGCTGCAGTATTTATATGCTCTTTGACTGTTTTGCTTTATCCATTGCACTGAAGAATTAATTAATTCATTTATAGGCCAATATTATGTAATGCAGTATAAACATGATGCATTTTACTAATCTAAACAATCTTGCACTTTTGTGATATAATTTTGCCATATCTTCTTTAAAGCCTTCAGCAATGGCAAATTGAGTTTGTCAAGTCATATAGTCTACATTATTTGGAGTGGTGATCAGATCCATCTGATCTTCAGCATCCGTTATATAGTCATTGTTTGCGTATTATTGAGATACAAGTTTCTCTGCAAGATCAGGTTGTAAAGGATTTCGGCATTTAGTTAAAAACTGTTACTCTGACAATTAGTTCAGAGGACTAAAGATCTCACTTTGCTAATGAGATACTTCCTGTGTCAAGGGTACAAGGTTTGAATCTTTCTACCTTCATTTACCTACTGTGTGACATTGAATAAGTTACTTAACCAGAAAATGCATTGGAACAATTGGGAATTTGGGCTAGGATCTGTAATGGCCTCCAGGATTGCATGCCTAATAACTATGAACTTATTGTCATTATTTGCCAGCCATTACTTATTGCTTAGCTGACCTAGTTCAGGAAATGTTATGGCAATATCACCAACATGCCAGTTTTTGAAGGTAACATAGACAATGTATTCTTCAAGGGCAACAGGCATTGCACTTGTTGATGAAGCACTAAAATGCAAAGTTTCTGCTAGCAGCAATGTCTGCATTAGTAATAGTTTTCTTTAATGTGAAATTATTCAGATAACATTTACTTCTGCAGAGATTATACATATGGACTTAGCATGTTATCAGGTGGTTAATATTTCTTATGCTGTCATAAGTAATACTTGACTGGGGTCATTTTTGTCACAATGAGACGTGATGTGTAGAGAGTTAATAAAGTGTCTGTAATTGTTAAGTTCATATATTTGAGGATTATAATCACAGCAGTTAAGAGTGGTCTTTTATGGCTGAAAAGTTCTGAAACAGATATTTTTGTCATTATTGGTTCATATATTTTTTACAGGTTGTTGGAAAAAAATTCAAAATTACAAATTTAAAACATATTAACAAATGTTTCTGTATTAAACAAGAAATATAATTTAAAACAATCTTTAAGATGAATCAAAGAACACATGGATTTATGCATACTCCTAAAATGTGTGCAGGAAGCTCATGATTTGAAAATAGTCCAGAATTCAAGGTACACTTAATCCATTGCTGACCAGATGCATTTTCAATGAATGTCAGTATCAAGGGAAGACAAGTTTATTGTTGCTCATGCTAAGTCTACATCCAGTGTGAGACTAGTTTTGTTTAGCAAATGGCCATCAGCATTTATGCTGTGAAAATTCAAATAAAAGCTTTAAATTAAATCCAAATCTCTATATCATTGTAAAGTAAAGAAGAAAATAGCATTCACATTGACAAGTTTGAATAGTGTTTATGGTGACTGGGGAGAGGAGCCAAGAAATGGGACAATGTCTGCAGAGTGGGGGTGCTGTTTTTATTTCTGACCTGTCCCAGACAACTGCAATAAACTGACTATGGTGCTTAAAGATATAAAATGAAGAGACCACATTGGCTGGACAATGTCATTCTTATGTTTCCAAACCTTGTCTTAAGATGGATGATAAGAGTGGTCGAGACTGCACTGAAATAAATGAATTAAGCCTGGGTCTATGAGTTACTAGGCCCCAGAATGATAAATTTCTATGTATTCTGAAATACATTTTAGAGCTTTTTCCAAGCGTTTGATCCAATGATAGCCATAACAGAAGTATTGACTTAGGAAATAAATTCTTATTTTCTTCCAAAGAAGAAATGATTTTTTGTTTAAAGTTTAATGTTTAAAACTGACCCAAACAAAATTCCCAATAAACTGGGGTGAAAAATGCTTACTAGAATACAAAAAGGCATACATGGAAATACTGCCTGCCTCCCTACCCCCCCCCAAAAAAAAATCACTTCCTATGCACTCCTATGTTATTAGACTGGAAAAAGAACACATTGCCACAATTATATAATTAACTCTGCTGCTGTCATACATATACATAGACCTCTCAACTGTCCAGATTTTTGGAGAACGCCCAGATTTTGCCTTTTAATTTTGGTCTATTCCTCATAAAATGTGTGGTTTTCTGGCAAATGAATGGGATGATATGAGGACTGAAGTCACTAAATAACATACATTTGAGTTTCAGCAAATTATAGCCACTTGTATGATTGCATACCACTCAGACATCTGCTTGGAATCAAGTAAATGTATAAACAGTGGCCCAAAATTATATTTCAGCTCATTGCTGTTAAAACGATACAAAGCACAACTGCAAACCCTGTCTGCCTGCTCAACCTCTTAGCTCAAGAATCTGCAGTTAGAAAGTTGCTTTCTGAATTATATAAAGTTTGAAACCCAAATGTGTGTCATTATTTATCAACTGCAGTACTTCATGGTTTGCAGACCAAATGAAAAAAATACACAGATTACATCAATTGATCGATTAAATGCATTGACCTCCCAAAGGTCAGTACATTTAACCAATCACTTACACGTTTCAGTGCCAGAACCCCAGCTAAGGAACTCCATGGACTCATATTATTCTGTCTCTTTAAGTAAAGAAATTCTGCATTTCTTTAATTAAAAAAAAAAATCAGATCAAATCAAATAGAAAAAAAAAATCCCATAGACCAATAACAAGCAGTACCAGTCTTAAAGTTGCACAGAAATAAGGCATACATGATTATTTATACTAGCTTGTATAGCATGAACACCAAATAATAAGGTAAACAATTAACAGTGGTATACATGCACACACACACACACACACACACACACACACACACACACACACACACACACACACACACACACACACACACACACTGCTAAGCAACTTGTTAATGGTACAGACATTTCCAGCCATGAAAGCTGACAACACCCTTCTTTAACATGTGGTAGAGCAAGCCTCATGGGACTAACTAAAGAGCATGATGAGTGGCATGGTTAGCTTAGCTCTGAAGTGGCACTCTGGTAGTAAGTTTGCCCATGCTGGTGGACAGACATAAGTTCGCTTACAGGAAGAAATGGGAAAATACATATTTGACCAGTAGAGGTGCTTCTTAGATGAGGGATGAATTTAATGCCATCTTCAACATCCTTTGGTTGGCTGTAGACAAAGGTTCTGATCCCCATTTTAGGAGGTTTTCCCAGGAATACTATCATAAAGGTTGTGGGGGACAAGTGGATCCTTCAGTATGGCATAATTTACTGAGGATCCAAGTACTAGCACTATGCCGCAAGTCTGGGGGAGGTGCATGGCCCCCATATTATTAAGCTTAGTCTGTTGGATCTGGAGTGTAACTGTCTTAATGCATTTAGTTGAGGTACTCAAAGGGGATATATAGTCAGTTAATGGACTGTTTCCTTAATAGTTGCTTGAGGCAATCTTCACAAAGCATCACACTGGTAGTGAGGCAAACAAAGTGATGTGGAATTACATGTGCAGTAATTATGAGCTGAGAACTGCAGGGCCAAAGATCTAATATGAAAAATGCAAACTATATACAGATGTAGAAGACTAAAGCACAGACAAAAGCAGTTTTACCTGATACATTTCTGGTGTTTTGTTTTCAGATGAAAATAGTAATGGACACTGCCTGCATACTATTAATAAAGAAAGTTATTTGAAATAGTTGTATCGTGAGTTGATTTGAACAGTTTTTTTTTACTTTATTGCTCAACAGATTTCCATATCACCTCTGTAGTGCAGTCTTCATGCATGGTACACTTTATCATCACCACTAGCTGGCCCATTTTAGTTTCTATCTTCAACTACAGTCTTTTCTGTCTTTTCCATCAGAAACCAGCTAAAACTAGTCTTTATATCTGAAAATGTAGGTTAACCCCATACAGTATATTACATTCACATGCAGTCCTCATGCATTGGGCACCATATCTCATCAGGGCTGGCCCCTTCATTTCATTCTCTATTCTTACCCCCCTACCTGCTTTCCCCTTGGATTCACTAACTCCTTCCTGGTGTGATTTTTACCCTTGTAGTATTGTATTACCTCTTTCCATTGTCTTTTTCATTTTTCCCTCCTGATCTTTTTCATACTAGTCAGTTTCTGCCACCCTCTCTCTGCTTTGCAGAACCTCTTGTATAACTCTTGCTCCTATATTATTTTTGTCCCCTTCCAATTTTAAGTGATGATAGTTTTAACTTCAGTACTCAGCAGTCTGATAATGTTCATTTCAGATTTCTTCCAGATGCTGACCTCTTTATTTATGCCCCCATTTACAGAATTCCCAAGTATGGCCTACTTCCTTTTGAATATGACTCTCAAGTCCTCTGTGCCTACATCCAGACATCTTGTGTCCATCCACAATCCCAAAGCATGTGTGTCATTCCTGCCTCTTCCTCCTGACACCTACTATCCTCTTTTTCTTCCTTGCTTTATCAACTATATGAGGGTTAGATATCATCTATGCAGCACTCTCAAATTTTGATCTTCTTCTCTGTGCCTTCTGCCGGTATCCCGCAAATCCCTTCCATCCTTATTCCTTTCCACGATTCTTTCTCATTCTTTCTTCTTTGATCTTGCCCTCCTTTCCCTTAAATTTCATACATCTGTTTGGTCTTTTACTTCTCTAACCTCTTCCATTTTCTCCAGGGTGTTATCCTCTCTCTTTTTGCCCTCCTTTTCTACCTCTTTAGTTCCCTTGATTCTCTCTCTGTATTCTTTTTCCAGGTATCCCTGAGCAGCAAGTAGTTTCACAACTGGGTCTCTGGTAGTCTGTATTTCTGCATTAACCTCTCCATTGTTTTAAATCTTTCCCTGACATCCTGCTTACCAAATCTTCATCTTGAGCTATTCCACTTCACCCACATGTTTTCATTTTTTTCTTCCCTGTCTTTGCCCAACCCTTCTGTTCCCCACAGTTTTTTGAGGTTCACTTCATCCCATTTCATATGTTCCAGTACTTTTAGTGCTGGTTCATTCATGTCCTTTAGTAAGCTTCTCCATGTCACCCTCTCCCATACTGTCTTTTGCTTAACATCCTTCTCATCTATTTCTATCCAGTGAATGATGTTACAGTTCAGTGCATTTCTTGGAATATTTGGGAGCCCTCAGCCTCCTATTTGACTATTCGTTTTCATTTTTCACCCACTCACACTTTTCCTCTTATCTTTATTGACAGAGTCCCGCATGATGTTTGGCATTTGCTGTAGTTTTTTGTCTCTGTGTCTACTTGTATGTTGCAGAGTAGGTGGCAGGTTGGGTTATCATCCTTGCTACATTAATTCTCCTGTGCGATGTATAAATAACCCCTCACCCAGGAATATTCCTTATAGATTTTATAACTTCATCTAGCATTTCCTGATTGTTTCTCTTACTGTGTTCACAACACAGAGCCCCAGGTACTTGTGGAACTTCTTCTATCTCCCCTTCTCCCCTTTCCCCTTCCCTTTTCCTAATCTTACTATCATTGTTCTCTTGTTGTTGCACCTCAGATCCACCACATCCAGAAACTGCCCAAATGTCTCTCTTATTGCGGAAGGCACATTCTCTGACATTGTGCAGTCATCTGCACATGACACAAACAACAATGTATTCCCTCCTTTTCTTCAAGCATTGCTAAATTGTGTCTGACTTCCATTGCCTGCTCCTTGATCACAAGTATTAGCAGGCCCTGTGCTAGTAGACATCCCTGTCTGATCCCCTTCTATCCTTGCCTCCTGAGGTACTCCTTCATTTATAAGTATTTCAATTTCTGTGACTTTGTATATGGCCTCTGTCCAACATATGAACTTTTCCCCTACCTGTATAAAATTATGACCAAAAAACTAAAAAACAGAAACAACCACGGCTAGGAACCTCCAAAAATATATATAAAACTTTATTATCTCTAGCACCTTGGCTAAAAAACAGCCTTCAAGGAGTACTAAACAACATACACATAAATACATTTAAATATAGTCACCAATAAAACAATTATGCAATAAAAATATATATCAATTAGATTAACAACTGTTAATCTAATGTTTTCCCCTACCTGTGTTTGCTGCAGTGTCTTCCATAAGGCTTCTCATCTCACAATTTCAAAAGTCTTTGTCAGGTCAAAGAGCACAATCCTACCTTTCCCTACTTGTTTTTTTTCCAACCTGTGGATAAATTCCAGTAGGCCCCACCAGTTTTTCACTGGCTACCTTCCCTTCATGAAGCCATTCTGTATTGCTCGTATTATTTCTGGTAATACTACATCCAGTTTTCCTACCAATACCTTTCCAAAATGTTGATATCTTCATTAATAAGAGAAATAGGCCTAAAATTGCCCACTTCCTCCATTTCACTTTCACTTTCTCCTTTAGGTGTCATGGTTATGCTGGCCCTATACATACTTTGTTATATTTTGCCTGAGTCCTGTATTCTTTTTTATTCCTCTTCTATGACTTTACAACCCCCCCACACACGTATTTGTAGAACTCTAGGGGAATCCATCAGACCTTTCAGCTTTCCTCTCCTTCATCTTGTATATGGCTTTCCATACCCCATCCAATATCACCTCTGTATTCAGCTCATCTCTTTGTTTATCATCCTGTGTATATCCCTCTAAATTATTTTCCCAGCTCCATTTTCAGACTTCTGTCCACTTCCTGTTGTTCATAAATCTCCCTGTAGTATTCCTTGAATATTTCCCTGATTATCTCTTCCTCTTCTACATATTCCACATCTCCTCCCATAATCCTCTGTATCTCTCTGCCTGCTTTTTCTAGTATTTCTTGGTTAATTGTTTCTCTTCTGCCTCCCCCACTATCCACCAGAAGTCCCTTCAGTATCATTGTTGAATTTCTTGTTCTATAAAAATGTTAATGTCCAATTCAATTTTTATTTATTTTTCTCTGATTTTCGGTACTTCTCTTTTACAATAATGTCTTCCAGTTTCCTTCTGTACCACAACTAGCTCACTCTCCAGTTCCTCAATCACCCTTCCTTCTTTCCTTCTCTTCTTCCTTTATGCCTTCACCAGTTTTCTCCTGACTCCTGTTTGTGTCTGTCTTTCATATTGTCATATGCCAACACATTTATTAGTCCTTGCAGTGTTTCTTTGTCATCTCTCCTCCCAGCTATAGCTATACCTTCTCGTTCCTTTGTTTTTCTGCACACTAATCTTAAATCTCATTGCTGCCTGATCTGATATATGTCTTGCCAGTATTTGGACCTATTCCATTATTTCCATTAGATTTTCCATCCCTAAGAAACTGTATAATCTACTTACCTTTTCCTCTGTCTATTCAGCCATCTTCATTCCTTGAGCTAGTTTGTCTCATCTTTTTTTTTGCTATATTCTCTCCTTCCATACAACCTGTCTTTTTCCAGGTCCCTGATGACATCATAATCACCCTCCCCCATTATCTCTACTCCATCTCTTCTGGTTGTTGCCCAGTTAACAAAAATGTTCTTGTCAAATCCTTCTTCATCTCTTTTGATGCATATATGTTTTTTGTCATTCAGTGTGCACCTTTCACCGTTCCATGCCAGATGATCTAGCTACCTATATGACTTGTGGTTGTCTGAAGTCCTCTATGAAATATAATTGCTACTCCCACTTTCTTGCCCATGCCTTGATGTCCATTTCTCCTTTTGGGTAGTCATAACACAGTATTTTTCCCAGTCTTTAGTTTTCAGTCTTGTTTCTTGTAATAGAATAATGTTTACCCCATCCTCTTTAACTTTTCCTGTATTCTCCTTCTTCTGATAGGATTTGACTAACCCCCAGTGTTACACATAATTAACTGTATTTTCTTTGTTGTTTCTGCCCATCCCACTCCCAGTTGTTGCCATCCTGCATGATTTGCTTCTCTGGGCCTACCCTCTGAACCAAGCATTGTGTTGTTTGGCACCTACCTATGTTCAGAGCCCTTCTCCCCATCCTTGGTCTCTGGGTCCCTACCTTTTCTTGCATGTGCATGGATATGCCTGGAAACTGGTCTTTTAAAAACTCCTTTTGTTCCCTTCCAATGTCCCTCACACTAATGCATTGCATGCCAAGCCAGTACTGATGTCACACTCTTTTTATATTACAGCATTCCTATTCATTGGTCTCTTCTTTCACTGGTGCTCACCAATTTAGTGCAAAAGCTTCATTTGTGTGGATAATCCAACACTTTTTTTGTATTTTTACAGGAGTTTACCATGCTGCCTATACTCAGATGTTCCTTTATATCACAGTTGTTTCTGGATTGTCGTTTACTTTTCTCTTGTTTCCCTCAATACAGTCCTTGTCATGGCATTTTCTAAGACTTAGTGATTAAACTTATGTTTACTGCAGTTTATTGTACACCAATAAGTAGTTATGAAAAATATATAATTTATCCTGGTGGCTTTGCCCACTTGACTGCATTACTCTTTATTCCCTCAGGAATCTATTCAGTTCTTCCCACTGTTTGTAAAACCTTTATGCTGTTTTCTCTGGGGCATGTTTCACAAAATAAGTATAATTTTAATTTAATGCATCTTCCTGCACTGCCCACAGTCCCCAGTCACCTGCTTTTCAATGTCAGTTCCTTTCACTTATTTATTATCTTTTGCATTCTGTGGTAACTTTTAGTCATTCTATAACCCTGCCTTCTACCTCTTCTTCTCTACTATCCATCCATCATAAATACTTCTATCCAGCTTGCTTAGTCCCTCACCCGACCCATTCAACACACCATCCTCCCATCTCCTTACAGCTCTCGTTTGTCTCTGTCTGCTTCTGCTTCTTTCCCTGTTTTTTTGTGGCCAAATCTCCCTTGAGTCTGGCTTCTAATACTTCTGCCTCTTTGATATATCTTTTCTACCCTCTTGTCTCTTTTTGCATCTCCTTGTGGTTGTCTTTGTGATTTGTTTGTAAAAATAAAAAATGATTGGCTCCAAAATTGCACACCACCAGCTGCAAATTAAATGTTTAATAAATATGCATAGTATTTAGCGCTTTCATCTCATAACAAGTGAGACTTCATCAGAATATATGAGATGAAAGTGCTAAATACTATGTGTATTTATTAAATATTTAATTGGCAGCTGGTGGTGTGCAATTTTGGAGCCAATCATTTTTTTTATTTTTACAAGTTTATCAGTTTTGTCTTTGTGATTTGTTTATTACCTGCTCACATCTTTTACTGGCATGTGACCCCCTCTGTACTGCCTGGGCTCTCAATGTCACCGCTACATATTTCCTGTGTCTAAGGTTACTCCTGCAGTCTATGTCTGACAGACACTTCTGACTTTTACTGCCTGGATTGTTTAACCATCTGCAATACATTTGTTTAAACATTTAAACATTCTCCATATTGGGTAGTCCGAACCATTCCCCTTCCTGACATACTTTCAGGTATTTCAACCATGGAGCTGTTCCATTCATTCTGAGTTCATTTAGTATCTCCACCACAGTTTTCCTTCTCTTATAGAGTATTTCCATGATGTGATCCTTGACCCACTTTACAAGCATCCATGCAAATGGGATAAGTCTTTTTGCTTATATTATTATTTCATTTTCACAACAAAGGAATGGGAACATGCCAAAACATATCTGGGTCTGCTTTTTACTGCTGCTTCCTGCTGGCACACTCTGCGTATCCTCTCTATTAGTGTTTTACAGCTCTTACGTTGTAGCTGCATTACAAATTGCTCCAGTTCACTACTGGTCACATTCATTTATCTTGTTATTACTTCTTGAATGATTTTCAAGATTATCAGTCTTTTCAACCTGTCTTTTTATTAGGTTGTTTAATTTTTATATTCTGTGAATCTGCTCCAATAGCTCAACTTTAATTGCTGTTTTATTTCCCTCCAAGCCTTTCAACTTCCCTTGTAGCCATTCTATTGCTGTTTGTTGTTGTTCTGTTGTTTGTTCCAAGAACTCACATCCTGGCTTACTGTGATTATCTCTTCAAACAAAATGCACAGTTGCTGCTTCTTAGTTACAGTTTTAAAAACAGCTGTCTGCTACTTCTTTTGATCATGCTCACCCATCTTTTCTACTGAGTTGCTTTTCCTCCCTGCTAGCACTATTTGTATTTGGGCTTAGGCAGCCATCTTGGCTGGACTTTGCAGCACCCACCCTCCATGAGTTGTTTTTAATATTAATAGCAGAAAGAGTATATAATATATGTTAGGAGTTTTGGTTGATTATTTTTGTTATGGAGCAATTAATGCAAAATTTGAATTATGACTGTAAAAAAAGGAATGTGTGTGAATCATAAAGTTTATTATAATGATTTTTGAGTATTTTACAAAATATTCACATTGCTTCAGCCACGAGTAGATCAGAAACATCTATACTTCAATATTATACCATGACCCCCCCAAAACGTGCACGCTGATTGGCCAGCGTGCCCGTTGTAAATCGATTTATACTAATGGAAAAAGGTCCGGTCCCCCGGACTTTTTTCCATTAGTATAACTCGGTTTTTTAAAACACTGTCTCGCTATGTTAAATGGGTTTAACATAGCGAGACAGCTTTAAAATAAGCAACGGAGATCTCCGTTGCTTATTTTAAAGCTGTCTCGCTATGTTAAACCCATTTAACATAGCGAGACAGTGTTTAAAAAAGCAACGGAGAAAGCAAGATCTCTGTTGCTTTTTAGTGTTCGCTATATTAAATGAGTTTAACATAGCGAGACAGTTTTAAAATAAGCAACGGAGATGTCCGTTGCTTATTTTAAAACTGTCTCGCTATGTTAAACTCATGTAACATAGCTACTAAAAAGCAACGGAGATCTTGCTTTCTCCGTTTTGCTCACAGCTCTGATGTACTGCGCGGTGCGCAGTACATCAGAACTGCCGCGATGCCAGACATCTGCGGAAGGGCAGTAAACAGGCATTATACTATGCCATTATTTAAGAAAAGTAATAGTTTCTTTTCTTAAATAATGTCATTATAATAGCAATAACCACTTCTGGGTGTGGGTAATGCTAAATTTACCCACGGTTGGCTTTGTTTGGTCCTCGGGCCGCCTCGGGACCAAACCACGCCAACCGTGGGTAAATTTAGCATTACCCACACCCAGGCGTGGGTTATTGCTATATGATTATTTTACCTTTCATTTAAGAAAACATCCTACAAATGTGTTCTATGTACAACTAAACACATCAGAAGCTGATCAGAAAATGCAGAAATGCAGAACATCTGAAGATGCCAATGTTAGTTGAATGCCATAATACCCTGCTTCAAACATTGAAGATTTCACTCTAGTATGAATTGAATGATGATTAAAGTGGAAATGTAAATTGAAGAAACTAAGCATGCTGTACTGCACCTTTTAGGTAGTGAGGTTTTCAGATAACAGTAGGACTGAATAATATCTCCACAAATTGAACAAAGAAAATAACATTGAAGATTATGCTTTAAAGAAGAGTTTTTTTTCTGTATGTGTGTGCTTGTTTGTTTGCCTGTCTGTATGTGCATGCGTGAGTGTGTGTGTGAGTATGAGTGAGACTGTTTACATGCTTAATTTATTTATTTTATTTTACATTTGTTGACCGGGCTAGTCCAACTGGATACATGTCCATTTTCAGTGGAGGCCCGGGGAGAAAAGCTCCAGGATCATGGTAAGTTAAACCAATACAATGATGAAGTTACAACAAGTAAATCAAGTAAATACAAATACAATGTTGTTGTTAGGACAAGTAAATACAGGTAAATACACTGACACTTACAGGCCCAAATAAAGGAAGCAAGAGTGAAAATTATGTTTTGAAGAGGTACAGAATTAAACAGCTAGACAAACAGGCAAAATAGTGGCCTCTTGGGTTTATGGGTTAGGTGGAGGCTGAGAGAAGCCTAGGACAGGCAGGGATGATAGCACTTAGTCTGGATTGGAGCAAGGGCATAACCATTGAGATTTCAGGTGTGCTCTGAGGTGTTTTTTAAACTGGTACTGAGATGACGTGAGTCTTAGGTTGTTTGGAAGGGCATTCCAGGATTTTCCAATAGAATTGGCATATAGTGCTTCACCACCAGAATTGTTGGATTTAATGGTCAGTACTTGTAGGCTTTTGGAAGACCTAAGGGACTTAAGGTTGGAGTACGGGGTGAGTATTTTGTTCAGTGCGGGGGTTTTATCTGGATGATTGATAATTTTAAATGCCTCAGTTAGCTGGTTGAGTTTGAGAATTTTAGGCAGTTCTAGCCATTCTAGTGACCTTAGATTTAGGCAGTGATGGGTGCGATAGGGCATTCCAGTTATGAATCTGGCTATGTGATTGTATGTAGTAGAAAGTTTATTAAGCTCTCTCTTATTGAGGAAGGAGAATATCGGGGAAGCATAAAGGAGTGTGGAGAGGAGGTGGGTTCGGGCAATAGTAAGTTTGGTGTGCGGTGTTAAGAAGGCCTTTATTCTATACATTGACCCAAGTTTTTTATTGACCGATTTAATGGTTAGATTTACATGCATATCAAATTTAAGATTATGGTCTATGGTCACCCCTAGTAGTTTGGTGTGGGGTACGGGGTAGATGATGGTGCCATTATTGGAGGACACATGGAAGGTTGAGTTATTGGTGTTGAGGGGTTCTATAGCTTGAGCAGTAGCTGGAGTGGGGAAAAATAGAAGTAATTTGGTTTTGGTTGGGTTGAGTAAGAGTTTAAGTTCCGAGAACCATTTTTCGACAGTGGAAAAGCAGTTTTGGGTAGTGGCTTGGAGTTTGGCGAGAGATACGTCAGAACAGATCAGGGTGGAGTCGTCTGCATATTGAATGCAAGTGGCCTTGGGAATCTTGGAGTGTAAACCATTTATGAAGATGGAAAAAAGAAGGGGACCGAGAATAGATCCTTGGGGGACACCAATATTGGTGGGGAGGAGGTCTGATAGGCTGTTTTGCCACTGAACCGCCTGTTTTCTGCAAGAGAGGTAGGCATTGAACCAACTTATGGTTGGTTTGCTAAGATGAAAGGTTTCCAGTGACTGAAGTAGTAGTTGGTGGTTGACCATATCGAAGGCTTTCGATAGGTCTAGAAAGAGCGCAGAGGATATTAATTTATTATTGCGGTTGTGGTTGACTGAGTCAACAAAGGAGAGGAGAGCAGTGGTTGTGCTGTGATGGGGGCGAAAGCCATGTTGGGTGTTCGATAGGAGGTTATTTTGTGTGAGGTGGTTCATGTGTTGTTTGTGGACACAGCGTTCCATAATTTTGGCTAGGGGAGACAGTATGGCTATGGGTCTATAGTTAGAAGTGTCAGTGGAGGACCCGCCTTTATGGAGGGGGATGATAAAAGAGATTTTCCAAATAGAGGGAATAGATGCTTCAGAAATGGTCCGGTTAATTAAGATTGAGACAGGGTAGGCTATGGCGTCAGATGCTATTTGTAAGTATTTGGCTGGGAGCAAATCTGCTGCTAGGGTGGTTGGTTTAAGTTTTTTCAAAAGGGTACGAATGTAGGAGGTGGAGATGGGTTGTAGGTTGAAGGCAGTTTGGGTTTTATCTATGGTTAGGGTTGCCACTGAGGGAGTCGTGGCAAGCTTACTGGCTAGGGACTGGATGGTCTCAGTAAAAAAAGAATTAAAGGAGTTGGCTATTTCCGTTGGATCTTTATCCATGAGTTTTTCAGGGGTGGGGGTAGTAGATTTACCTGGATGTAGGAGGTGGTTAAAACCAGCCCAGAATTTTTTGGGATTATACTGATGTTTGTTTTGGAGGTGACAGAAATATTGTTTTTTATCAGACTTAACGGCTGCTTTGGTTGAATTTCTAAGCTGGAGGAACTTGATGCGATCTAAGGGGGTTTTTGTGGTTCTCCATTTGTTCCAGGCTTGGTCTCTGATTCTAATTTTTGATTTGGTATCTTGTGTTAGCCAAGGTGCTGTACGTTCCTTAGTTCTAGTAAGTCGTTTAGGAGCATGAGAGTCGAGTATCTTGAGGCAAGTGTCATTAAAGTATGATACACTTTCATCTATAGGAAGGGTTTTTAGGATGTGCCAGTTACAGGCCTTGAGATCAGCTAGAAATTGGTCAGGGACAAAGTTCTTGCTGTTCCTTACTAATCTAGTTATGGGGGGATTCGTAATTGGACATTTATGTTTTATAATAAAGGTAGCAAGGTGGTCACTAAGGTCGTTGGGAAGGGTCCCTGTGGTATAGTTATTAGGATTCCTATTAGTAAGAATCCAGTCAATGATGCTCTCTTTTTGTTGGGCATGTCCAATTCTAGTGAGAGAAAGAATATTTTGGGAAAAACCATGTAAGTTAATGGGGAGTGGATTTGATTGAGCAGAGTAGAGAGACCAGTCAATATTAACATCTCCTAATATTATAGTTTCTTGGGGATAGTTAGTAGCGAGCCAACTAAGGGTTTGTTCAAGGTTTTCAACATTTTTGCCTGGTGGTAGGTAGGTTACTATGAGATTAATACTTTTTTGTCTGTTTAGGGATAACTTCAGGGCAATCAGTTCCAGGTTAGGAACTTTTGGGGGTTGGAGTAAATTCATTGTGATGCTCAAGGAATTCTTGAACATTACAGCTATTCCGCCTCCCTTTCTAGTTGTTCGATCGGCCCTGAGGATATTATACCCAGGTGGGATAATTTCCTCATCCTTAGTACTTGGTTTGAGCCAAGTTTCTGATAAACACATAATGTCAGGGGAGTGGGTTTCGAGCATGGCATGTAAACTATGAACTTTATTGTTGATGCTTCTTATATTGAGATGAAGCATAAAGAGGGAGTCCGCTAGGCTTCTAGCTGGATGGAGGAGGTTAGGGCCTAGGTCACTATTAGGGCCTGGGTTAGGGTGGATATCGCCGTCTTTTGTGATGGATTTTTTCAAATATTCTAGTATTTTTTGTAGTCTAGTTAGTAGTTTAAGATGGTCTCTTGTTGAGGATACTTTAGGGTAACGAAGAGTAATGTGAGTACTTTTAAGGATCAGGTGAGTAGCAGGGTAGAGAGAGGGAGGGATGAGAGTAGTGGGATTATGGGAAAACAAGGAGGTCTGACCTTTAGGAAGGTAGATTCCTGTTAGGGCTTGGGTTTCATATGTTGTTAAGAGATACGGTAAAATAAGAAGTAAAAGTACAAGGGGAAGGGTGGTATATGAGTTTCTATCCATGGTGATTGGTGAGGTCTCTGCGTGGATAGAGCTAGGGGAGGTACCTTGGTCAGTAGGAAGCTGGGTGATTGGTGAGAGTTAGGTAGGTGGGCGGAGTAGCCTTGGTGGTAGGGATAGGCAGAGAAATGGAGGGGGGAGGAGTGGACAGTTGTGATTGGGTAGTGGTAAGGGGGATGGGCTTGATGTCCAAATAAATGTAGAGGTAGTGGGGGCGGGTGGGAATAGGGGGCAGGGAGGGGAGCGGAGCAAGCCCGAGCGTAGCGAGGGCGAAGCGGAGCGGGGACTACACCACAAAGATTTCCCTGGGTCTTAAAGGTAACCAGGTTTAATGGCAGCTTCCTTAGTTTTAATTAGAAGGAACCTGTATTCTTTAGGAGTTATTCTGCCTGGTTCAAGTGGTAGACTGCTAGGTATTTAAGCTAAACAGTAGGAAAAGGGTAGTTATTTATTTACCCTGAGTCGGTTTTTGGAGTAGTTTTATTTAGGTTGTAGGTTGTATGTGCATTCACACTGGTGGGGTCTTGTGGGGTCCTGTGCCACGCGGAATGCGTCTGTCTTTGGGGCTACCTAAGGTGGAGATAACAGAGAGAGATAGCGTTTTTAGTGTTAAGTAGTTTGGTGCAGTAATAAACAGGTAAACATTGCAGTCAGTTGGTAAAGCACAAAATATTAAAGCACAAAATATCAATTTCAGCATGAATTAGTGATCTAAAGCAATATGTTACAGCTAGTAAAAGTGTGCAGTGGTTTTAATTCCCTTAGTGGCTTAAAAGTACATCACAAAGCACGCTATTAATCAGGTAAAAGTACATCACAAAGCACGCTATTAATCAGGTAAAGCAGTTGTTGCCATTCTAACAAAGTGAACCATTAAATTCCCTTAGCGACGGTAAGAGTACGCCACAGGGTACACTATTAATCAGAAATATCGTATACTACGAGATAAACTAATATGCTAAGTAGGAATTACATCGAAAACAAAATGAACTCATTAAATTAATTTCGCGACGCTGAGTATACGCCACGTGGCAAGCAATTAAACATGTGGAGCGTGTAATGCAAGGAAAACCCATACACTATACAGGATTGACAAATTAACCAAAATGTGCTCCAGAAAAAGAGCAGCTTGAGCTTGCTAGTAGTAAAACGCGAGCTCTACAGGCTCCAAAGGCATGAGACACACACTGAGCAGGATTGCTAGGCTTAAGGCAGAACAGTAGATCAAGATTTAACTTTCTAGTTGAAAGCACACGGGTTCATATTGAGTGTTAAAGTGAAATCACATAATATATGCACATTGCCCAGAAAAGAGTCACTGAGTTCTAAATGATTACACTAGAATGTGATCGCTCTACAGGTATAAACACTGACATGATAGGAAAGAACAGCATAAGCCAAGACTAGCGTTTACTTCTTAGGAAGACAGTTGAACCTTCACAGATTACATTAATGCATCACATACAGCATAAACCAAGACTAGCATTTACTTCTTATGAAAGCATTTGAACCTCCACAGTTTTCATTAGTGCACCACATACCCTAGATAAGGAAACGGGACCTTGCAGGCGGATATGTCTGTCCCTGGACTTTCACTTGAACAAAAGTAATGGCGGAAATCCACAAGGGGAGCAGTATGACCTCGCTGACGTCAGGAGACTCACCACAAAGATTTCCCTGGGTCTTAAAGGTAACCAGGTTTAATGGCAGCTTCCTTAGTTTTAATTAGAAGGAACCTGTATTCTTTAGGAGTTATTCTGCCTGGTTCAAGTGGTAGACTGCTAGGTATTTAAGCTAAACAGTAGGAAAAGGATAGTTATTTATTTACCCTGAGTCGGTTTTTGGAGTAGTTTTATTTAGGTTGTAGGTTGTATGTGCATTCACACTGGTGGGGTCTTGTGGGGTCCTGTGCCACGCGGAATGTGTCTGTCTTTGGGGCTACCCTAGATAAGGAAACGGGACCTTGCAGGCGGATATGTCTGTCCCTGGACTTTCACTTGAACAAAAGTAAATGCCCATAAATTTATTATTTTAAATAGATAAATCTTCGTATTAGAGGGCTTTACTTCTTCATTACTGTATCTCTGGAATTCTGAGTGCCCAGTGAGGTTTCTTGTTTTTATACCATATTATTTTTCATAAAACATAACTCTTTAAGTGACACAACTGCCTTGGACATCTAAAAGCAATACTTCTTTTTACAACAAGCCTTTAAATGTAGATGTCTTTCTCTTAAATGAAAGAATAAGATCAGCTCCACCTGATAATGCTTTCTGTAAAACAGTGCTGTGATAAATTTGTGATAATCTGAGTCAGACATATATTATGTTAAATAATTAGTTCTTATTACACTGCTTCATTCATTCTTCAGATAACATTGGTATGAGTCTATGACAACGGATCGAATAGTAATAAGATTGAATGGCTGTAAGAACTAAACTGCCGCTCATAGAAATATGTTTTGTAGGGGGCAGCAACCGCCCCACACCCCCCGCTAAATATATATACCAACTCTGAGATTGCACTACAGTGAGGAAAGGGCAAATTTTCCAATTTTCACTGTACCGTGATCTCAGAAAATGGATTTCTATGAACAGCATTTTCGTTCTTACAGCCGTTCGATCTTTTTACTATTCGATCCATTGTCATAGACCCCAGTTGTATTTTTTTTAAATTTTGTAAGAAGATTCAGATGTCATTAATTTGTCAATTGTAGAATATAAACTGATGAAACAATGTGATGAAATTAAATATAATACAGAAAAGAAAACCTGAACATTTTCACTTGCAACCAATTTGACTCTAAGAAAGTTAAGTTTTAAGGGTCCTTACATAAACATGCATTTCTAGCTGCACAGTTTGAGGACTGAATATGCTTAACGGCAGCTATTTACTGGCTAACAATTATAATGAGAGGAAGGAAGTCTTAAACACCCTTTATAAAGAACTAGATGTCAAGCATAATTGAGTTTCTACACTGAAATATTTCAGCTGTTGTCTCTCTTTGCAGCTGTCTTATAAGGAGCAGCCTATACTTTGTATATTCCTCTTGCAACGTGTTTTCAAAAGCACTCAACTTTTGGTGTAGGATTAAATTTTTTACTTCGATTTTTGCATCTCTTCAGTCAGTTGTAGTCAGCAATGCGAGAATGCTTTGATGGAATAAACTAATAATTTGATCTGATTTTTTTCTAGATGGCTAAGCTCCCATACAGAAAAGAGCATCTTGAGAAATATCAGGCAAAGATAAGACAGCATAACTTACATGGTCAGGCCTTGGTGTATACCCATAACAGTGATATAAAAGCAGCTCTTGAAATGACTCTGGGAGACTGGACCACATTCAGAATACATTTCCCAGCAGTAGAAGCCCTTCCTAGGATCTCTGAAAATGTTACAAAACATGCAAGAAAAGTACATGCCTTAGGCTACCAAGACTCACAAGAGAAATTGTTGAAGGGAAGCAGTTATGTTTCCATGGATAATCTTCAAGACCAAAACAGAAATGTGCACCTTAGCAACATGCATGTAAACAAGTAGTAATCTTCATTGTACTTCCTCGTTATATTTAAAGAAATAAAACAAAACATAAAATATTCATATGTATTTTAAAGTAGTTAATTAGAAATGAAGTAATTATCAAAAACAATAAACATTATAAACATTCTGTTTGTTGTAAGTAATTCTACAATCTGTGTATCTATGTGACACTTGTTGAGGATGGAGTTCAATTAGATTTCAATGTCATTCCTAAAATGCTGCCAAGGTGCAGAGATTTCATTTAGTGGCAATAAAAGGTGGTACAATTTATTTCAGAATGCTGTTAATTTTCATAAAAGAAGTGCTATCCTATCTGCTTACACACAAATGCATTAGTATCTGAACATTGATACTTACTAATTAATCACTGACTGGCTAATATATGTAATGTTTTGGTCATTTTCTGCTCACTAAAGCATGTGTTGTCCATTTATTTCCTCAAAATTATTAAAACACATTTGTAGTCCTTTCCAAATACTGAGTGTTTTGTTGTTCAAATAGTTGCGTATGTAGTTATGTTATACAATCAATGATAATATTTATTCTGCTTTCATGATCTATGCACCATCCTTTCATCCAAAACAGATAACATGTACTCTGCATTGCAATTTATTGATAAAAGCCTACAGCCATATCCCAAATGAGCACAAAGCTTGGTCATGTTGGCCTAAAAGCATACAATGTACAGAAAAGATGCTAAAGTGAGATTAAAATATGTCAAAGAAGATCTCAGAAGGGTACATCTTCTGAAGTTATTTGACTTTCCTGAATATGTATTATAGCCTTATGAAAAATGTAATGTACATTCCTTTGTACCTCACTGAGCGATACAATATGCACAGATCATGTGCTAAAAGGATAGTTAAGAATCATTTATAGAGATTTGCCAGGCCACTCATGTTTCTACATATTTAAGGAGAAATACATAATTAAAGCCCAGATATTTGTTTTACCATCTGATCCCACACCAGACATGGCATCTTACAATGCCATTCCTGCTCTCACAGCTTCTAGCTGTTTTACTAAAAGGGAAATAAATCTGTGCACCTGCATCATCAGATAGGGACTGCTGCAGAAATAGTCACTAAACAACCACGTAAATGGGCAGAGAATGCACACAGATCAAAAGTGACCCTTTTCATGGGCTGCAGCAATGTGAACTGAGATGTGACTATCTCACACATTACTGTTTGTGACAGCATTGACAATGTTTCTAAAAGTCCTAACAAGTGCCAGGAATTGTGGCCTTTTGCAGTGATTACACACAGAATGCCTCCCTAATGTCTAATATCCCATTCCCCACTTGACCCTAACAAAATAGCTGAATTTC